>NC_083623.1:14907030-14960852 GCF_963584025.1 Labrus mixtus | reverse complement strand
TGCTTTCTTGCTCTGCAAACTGACAGTTTTGCTTCATGCCACTATGCTCAAACGTGATTGGTCAATCATACCAAGAAATTAAAACCAAACACAAGAAACCTTGTCCCTCACCCCCAGATTTGCTTGAGGCAGAGATATTTGTTAGAGTTGGCCTTTTGGTTAAGCTGCTGAATAAACCGACTTTAGAGAGCAAAAAAAAAAAAAAGACCAAATATGTCTGTCCAAACAGAATCTAAATATTACGTATGTGAGTAAATGGATACTTTGTTAGTGACTGATACATGGGGTTGTTTTACATAGATAGGGTAGATAAGACACAGACAGAGGGCAGTCAAACAGGTAAGTGAAGAGGTGTGGGGACGTGGGCTGATGAGGTCTGGATGTGGTGTGTGTGATGTTTTTATTTCTTGATTTATAGGGCTGGGTGGCTGATATGGACATCCTGGTCTTCATATGAGCGTTTCCCTGGACTATATTGTATCCTGAGTTTATGAGGTGAAAGAGCAGATCTTTAAAAAAGTCTTCTGGAACATAACTAATAACAGGCCCAATGTTGTCTTAAAGGGTTGCAGCATAAAACCAAGTCAAAAGGCAAGAACGAGGGTCAAGAGGAAGGAGAGTCTCGTAAAGCTGTGCATATATATGTGTGTGGTTTTACTTCCTCAGCTCAAAGTTTCTCACTATATGAAGGTATTCAGACTCTGGGACAAGGTTCAGTATGAGGTTATACTGTAAAGGATAATCTGAATGATAAAATGTACAGTTCAGCCTAATAACAGGCAGTAAACAACCCCATTACATAATATGATGACATGTTGCCTTCAAATGTTGTTGTATTGTTTTATATCATTTTGCATAGGATTCATTGTATTGTATTATCTGTTTGTATCAGATAACTTGCAACAACAACAACAACAACAAGTGTTTTGATTTAAATAATGAAATCCATAAGCTGGATGTTTGGTCATGACATTTTTCAGGTAACACTTCCAGTTTTTATTGTTTTAGGCCTAAAGGTTGCTAGCTATACAAATCTTGCCTGTCAATTTAAATAATATGTCATGTCAAATGAATTAAAAATTGTAATGTCCACTGGGTCGTCATATACGTTAAAGGAATAGTTTGACATTTTGGGAAATAGACTTTTTGACTTTCTGGTGGCAAGTTTGACAAGAAATTGATACAACATAGTCACCAGAAACTAATCCCCATAAAAAGGGGAGTGTCTTTTTGTATTTATTTTTTCTTCAGATTTAATAAATATGACATATCATGTTAAAAGTTGGCTAAGGTTATATCTTAGCTGATTGAGGCAAATTTTGTTCCCTTCAGGTAAAGCCACAATAGCTTTTTCGCCATTTCCAATATTTCTGCTAAGCTTAGCTAAGCTAACAAACTGCTGGTTCATTCATCAACATCATGTTCGATGAACACAAAGTATTGTAAATCTTCTTGTGTTACTCTCCGTCAAAAAGTAAATGAACATATTTCACAAAATTTGGAACTAACACTGTTAAATTAAAATTTTATTGGTTAAATACTTTTATAGAGTAATTTACAAAAGTGTGTCTAATTTCTAAGACACACACACACACACACACACACACACACACACACACACACACACTGTTATTATGACAGATTTGTATCCTCTTGTAATATAAACTCTCAGTATTAGTTTGAGTTCTTTCAGCACCAATCTATAACTACGGTCAAGGGAGCAACCATTCACACAGGGGAAATGTTTTCTTTGCCATGATGCAAGTTTGGACACATAATACACATACACATACACACACACACACACACACACACACACACACACACACACACACACACACACACATTTCCTTCCCCTGCCAAGTTGTAGCAATGTAGAGGCCAGCAGAGCAGCAGCCACTGATAGAGGCCTTGATAAGACTCATTTCAAACGGCTGCAGTCTCTGAACCTGTGTGCTCTGTGTGCCAAGGACACCATTTACCTTACATAACAGCCATTCTGGGTCACTGACACATCCATCCATGCAATTTAGTTTCCTCTAGAGCTATGTGCACCTTGACATCAGCTTCCTTGTCACATGTATCATATATATCGCTCCAACACCATCTCTTCCCTGTGTGTGTGTGTGTGTGTGTGTGTGTGTGTGTGTGTGTGTGTGTGTGTGTGTGTGTGTGTGTGTGTGTGTGTGTGTGTGTGTGTGTGAAGGGTTTTTTATGTTTTATATTCATGATATGTATTCAGTCCGTGTTGCCAGTCACATGCTAAATGACCACTGGGAGTCCTCGGAAGGGTGTCACTGTGCAGCTGTCACATGAAAGAAGATTAAGACTGAGACCGACTCTCTCGCTGCCTTCTGTGCCTTGCCAGCATGACCCAAAAAATATTTTCCTGTTGACTAGCATTGGTGGTTTGATTGTTCATTTTGATTGCAGTGACTTTCAAAATTGTTTAAAGATTAAAACTATCTTGAAATTTCTCTTGAAATTTGGTGTGTATTTGATCCCTTGTGCTTGGTAATATATCTTAATACAATGCTAAAATAAATAAAGGAACACTTCATCTTAACAGTACTAACAGTAATTACTCTTAGAAGGTCATTGGTGTCCATGTTTCTGACCAAACTTTCACCATGTGGGTGACATGAGTACTCTACTGTAGGCAGTTAATGGATGACAAAGGCATTGATGAATTGATTGGTCCTACAGTATTGTCCCCCTCACCTTACTCTAATGGGCACCTATAGAGTCATTATGTATCATTGCATTGGCACCACCGTGATAAAATTCACTCAAGTTGGATTTTTTTTACTTAGATTTTTGGTGTGGTTTTGAATCCAGCCCCTCAATTTTCCTCAAAGAGACTTTGACATTTATTACATGTCCTCACCTACAGGTCAGGAAATGGAAGATGCTGGCTCGCCATCACGGTGATGGTACAAGCAAGCAGAAAGAAGCGGAGTCAGATGTCCACCTGGGCGGGTGTCAGTCGTGGGGGGTCCACGCCTCACCCTACCTGGCCAGCCCTGTCATGCTAGAGTGCTCCATCTGCAGCGGGCCCTACATCAGCTACACCCTGGAGGAACCCTGGCAGCCACGGCAACGCACACAGGCAAGCTTATTGTGCTTACAGACAATTATATTACTAACGCTTATTTCAGGAAATCCGCAAGACTGCATGGACTGTGAACGTCTCATATTATGCAATAGATGTTGGCAGTGGACGGTTGAAGATTGTTTTGTCTTGAAAACTCCGGTGGGTAATTTTATGATGACATCTATTGGGAGATGATAGAAAAAAAAGGAGGATGTTCTTTTTGAGGGAGAGTACGACAGTCAAAGGTACAAGATGAAACAGTAAAAAGATAAGCCAAAGCACATTGTCCACAGGGGACGCCAAAATTGACATGAAATAGATGTCTCGTAAATATGAGCCTATTATACGTCGTTATTTCTGTACATTTGTAAGAGCTTATTTCAGCTTCTGACCTTCTCCTTTGATTGTATTTGTCTGTTACCTAAGTTTTCATGCCTTGTACAGATTCTTTTTGAACACCTGGCTGCAAATGATTTGGCCTCGTTCACTACAGGAAAAAGTTTTGACTACCACATTTCTTCTATTCTTGATCAATACCAGTAATTCATATTTACCATAACACGACCAACTTTTGTTTAATATCATGTCTTTTTCGTCATGAAGTTTCTTCGGTTAAAAACCTTTTCATCTAAGGCGTTATTGTGGTATGCATACTTTTAATCATTACTGAGGCAGATGTGTAACAAGCTGCCAAAGTAAGGCAAGGTTATACTTAATGAGTCTGTGCTTTGTACTGTTTTTGCACACCTAGCAAACTAAAACCGCCCCCAACCAGTCTGAGAAAGTTCTTATGTCACCACATAAGTAATCATTTACAGTTTAGTGTCTTGATGCATTAACTTATGGTAATTTAGAAATCTGACATAAAGAACAAATGATATATAGAAATATATAGTGTATTACGTTTTTGTCAATTAGGGAAACCTCGGTAGAGGTATCTTTTGAACATATCATTAATAAAACATTGTCATGTCTAGTTTTTCACTCTGTTTCACTGTGAAATGTTTGACTTAATGACTCACAGTCAAGGCCTCAGAGCCTCTACCTCTCCTTGACTCTTACACACCCAAAAAAATAGTCCACTCTTTCTCCTTTACGTAACAGCCCAAACCTGTGATGAAATATTAATAAAGAGAAAACCTCGACTCACCACCACTATGGAAACCACTCCATCATATCTCTACACTGAATGGATAAACAGGCAGAAGAAACAGAAAGGGGCATGAAGGGTAAAAGATGTTGACGTAAAGTCAGCATGCAATATGTGTGTGTGTGTGTGTGTGTGTGTATAAAAGTGCCAAAAAGAAGTGTAAAGATTGATTTACGAAGCTTGTATGTCAGCTATTTTAGGAATCATAAGAAGATGAAATGACCAGCATAATGGGCAGAGTGTTAAAAGCATTGCCTGTGAATGAATAAACAAATTGATGTGATTTAATTTACTCTCTCACACACACACACACACACACACACACACACGCACACACACACACACACACACACACACACACACACACACACACACACACACACACACACACACACACACACACACACGCCTCAGCTTGTCTTGGAAAAACACCCATGGGAGAACACAGAGTTCCGCAATAAGTTTTCAGAGCTGCAGCAAGGAATAGCAAACTAGGCTAAGACTGTATTTAATAAATACACTTTGAAGCGTGGATGACTGACAGCGAAGTCACCAAAGAAATGAATATCTGACATGACAGGAACGTCCTGAGATGCAAACGCTGCTGGTCCTGTGACAGCAGATTTACATTTTTTTTTACTGTATGTAGAAAGAAAAAGTAGGACACCTTTAAGTAGTTGCTATTGAGACATTGTGTAAATGACCCTCTACTCAAGAGTGTGTCAGAGCCATTCATCACGCCACGTGCAGGTCAGTGTGTTGACTTTTATTATCAAATAGGTCAAGTTCAAATCAACAGTCACACCTAAGCTGCTACACATGACTTTGAGTGTCTACTCCACATGCATGAAGGAATGATCGTGTTTCAATTTAAAGAAATAAACTAAATACAATAAAAGTTGACATAAAACGACATATCAAAAGGATTTCACAAACTATGTAAAAGCAGTGTCTATTTATGGCCATGTGTCTAAACATGGTTCATATCTTCACTACAGGGATATTTCCCCTGTTAAACTACAAGATTATTAAATGAAAATAATGGAATGAGAACATATGATTCAACTTGTCAAAACAAGAAAGAGAAGACAAAACATAAAGGCCTATACTGGCAATATTGTTATATAGTAACAGGGAATATTTATCTACACAATGGTTAATTCACTTTTCACACTTAAGTGCACTTTGTTTGAATCTCTCTATTCCTAATCATTTGGGGATTTTTGGACGAGTTGTGTAGTTTTACATTAAAAAATGCCCGGACCTGAGTGAGACCAGTTTGGTTCAGGACTTCAGTCTCTCTAAAACACACAAACATTTTCAACTCTCCTATGATTTATTGCACGAGTTACATGTTACTTTCTAGACTACTAAGTTAAATTAAAATCACTTTTTGAAAAGGTTGTGGCATCTTGAAATAATCACACTTTCTAGTTGGGGTCAAATGTCTTGTTTTCCGTTCCACCAATGAGCCATTTCCACCCCAAACCAATCTGATCATAATATTCAAAAAAATCTATGCGTCCAAAAAATTCATTTTTCACAATACAAAAAGATGTTGTCATATCATCTATGTTAAAAAGTCGATCTATTTAATAGAGACTATTTGTCCGTAGACCAGGTCTTTTTTGAAAACTAAATACAATTGCTGATAACACAGTTGTTCTTTTTTACTCTAGTTTGGTTTTGAATGCAACACCTCAAACCTTTACAGAAACAATTATTTATTAATTTAAGGCCAATTACCAGTTTTATTCTAGATTTCCGTCTCTCTAAAGCACAATCATACTCTGTTGTCATGTTTCTTGGAGCAGAGGTTTCCCAGCCCTTTCAGCTCACGACTCCCGTGATTTAAAGCAGTCTCACCCTGGAAACCCAGCCTCATTAAAACGCGTCATGTGGGGGGGATTCAACTGAAACTAGGGCAAGAACAAGTCTGGGTCAGAACCAGTAGTTTTAGAAATGCTGATTTAAAGCCTTGCCATTTAAAAACGTGACCTCTCTCAGTCACTGTGCTCTTTTCAAGAGCTGAGAGAGGTGGCCTAGATCTGATGTCTCCAAACGTTCTGGTTTTAACCACTTAAAGACAGAAACCTGCTCACTTTCATTTACCAGCTGTTAGCTTTTCAACAAAAGAGTGATTAGCCACACTTTAAAAAAAAAACTGGGAAGGTGTTTTTTTTCCAAGTGTTTCATCTGGGAAAAAGTAATGAGGAAGAACAGTGAAGGAATAATGAAGAAATCTACATCACTTTTGTTGCACTTTAATACTGTAAATACATGATGAATATAAAACACACCTTGTTGTGAACCACTAACCTTGTTTCAAACTTGGCCAACCTTTACTTATGAATTTGTCTTCCTAGGATCTTCAAAACATTATAAGCCTCAGAGCTAGGCAGTTACAAAGTGAACAACACCTTATTATTTAACTGGATTAGAACAGGACATGCCAAAACTGGTTTAGCAGGGCTGTACACAATAACAGAAGTGTGTTGCCCAATATGTCAGGTAATTTTTCTGTGTGAATACTATAACATATTGGTATTGAATCCACAGGCTGAATCTCGCTAAAAGCAGTATCACTATATGATTAAGGCATGTCAGAATTGTTCTGTGTATCTATAATGTCACATGGGCTTGTAAGAAAATACCTCATGCACTGGGTAAAAATCTGCATCCTTTATATTTTTTATACCTTTCATTTGCATGTCTTTGAAAGAAATTGCTATTTTTTAAAGTAATGTTGTTTTTCCTCCCACAGGCAATGGACCTGTACTACCACAATGAGTCAGACCCAGACAGCTACTGTTGCCCTGGTGAGAACAGTGAGTAAACCAGCCACTAAGACATTTTTTCTGTACTATTCTACTTCCTCCTGCCACGACACCTTTCACACACCTCTCAACCCCCCAATGTTTTTCTCCATCAGGCCTGATTCATTTCTCTTCAAGATCTTTTTTTTCCACCATCCATCCAAACTCTACCACTCATTCTCTGTCTTTTTTTTTCTTGTTTGTTGTTTCATATCCGTCCAAGTCTGATGTATGTTAGAGCAAAATGATTCAGCCTTGACACACACACACACACACACACACACACACACACACACACACACACACACACACACACACACACACACACACACACACACACACACACACACACACATACTCACAAACACACACTTTGTAACTTTGCCTTACTTTACCGCTTGGCTCTGTAATCCAACCTCTAAGCTACCAGGATAATAACCATTGTTCATGAACCAAGATTGCTATTTGCTGCATTTTGGAAACCCGTTTGGAAGGCAAAACAGTGGTTAAAGACATAATACTGAGCGCTGATCATCACACACACACACACTCACACTCAGTGACCTTTCAGACATCTGAATGCAGCATTTTTTTTCGAGTATGTTTCTGGGTTGGTTGCCAACCTCACATGTGTGTCACTGGGTAAGAGAGTCCCAGATGACTGTAAGTGACTTTAATTCCCATCATACCTCATATTGCCACCATAAATTCAAATCAGATACAAAGTACAAAATGAGTTATGTGTGCGTGTCACATAATTTGAATTTAAGTTTAGCCATTAACATTTTTTATTGATCCATTTAACTTTGCAGATAATTGTACATGTTACAAGCTACTGTTATACTGCCAGTTAGTACTACTGTTGCTGAGCTTCTTTTCTCTTTCTTTAAGATGATGTTTGAGCTCTTTTGGCCTTTATTATGTGAAATGTGAGCAGTGAGAGCAGGCATGCACCAAACAGCACAAGGATCAGGAGTCAAACCTGCAACCAGTGTTTGAGGACTAAAACCACTGTCCATGGTGCGCCCGCTCCACATACCGAGCTAAACAGGCGCCTCGAGGAGCATGATCTTTAGTGCATTTCTAAATCTTCATAGCTAACATTTCAAATGCATTTTTCATCTTTCTCACAATTGTTATTTTACTACTGTAACACATTTTGCTTTTCCACATAAGAACCACTAATTACTCTATTGAAAAGTATTGAAAAGCAGAACAGGTTTGTCACTTTGTGTCAGCTCTGCTGGTAACTGCTTTCTGTTTACTTTTTTAACATCTTCAAGAAAGAAATGTGATGAGAAGAACCATATTCGAATTAGTTATTTTTCTCTGGGAGAATGATCCTATTCATTGTGGTTGTTCTGAGTATTTAGCTGAGCTGGTGACAAGATGTTTCTGTGGCCTCGAATGTGATGCTGCTTCACCCTATTGTTCCCAGTTCAGTAATCACTGGCTTTGGGAGCCCTTTCAGTTGAAGTTAATCGCATGCTATGAGTCATTTAAGGTGCTGTAGTGAAGACAGAGGGAGCAGTAGAGCGAATAGTATGTACAGTAATAATAATTATTCTTAGTAGATTTCTCACATTCTAATTTAACAGAGGAACACATGTCTGTACTGCTCTCAGAACATTGGATCTTATGTAATGAAGAACCCGTTATAGAACACATTTCTATGTTCATCGCTGATTTAATAATGCTCTTGTTTCTGAAATGACAACAGGTTTATGTAACATGTTTGTGTGTGCACTCAAACTCTTTTGTGCTCACTGACCTAAATGATATCCACAGTACAGCTTCCTCTCTAAAGCTCTTATTTACTCTTTTCTGCCTCCATTCATGACACATGGCTCACCTGTGTCAACCTGCCCTTCACAGGCAAACATACACACCTTTACAGAGACACGCACATACCAACCAATTCAACACAAAGACATGCGTGTACTTTACAATCTATTAAGCACTCCCACGGCAAACTTTTTGACAGTTGACTGTCTGAACATGTTTGTTGTTTTTATACACGGAAATTATAAAGTTCAGGCCAGAAAACAGAACATCTGATTATGTAATGTGCTGCTCCCTGAATCTGTTTGACCTTCAACTTCTATCTATCTCTATAGACTAGAGGTCCAGGGGTTAAGAACAGTCCTACTTCACATCCTGCAACGCACCTTTGTTGCATTAGACCCCCCCCCCCCCCCCCCCCCCCCCCCCCCTTTTTTACTTTCATCACCTTGCTACCATCACTGTCCTGTCGAGGTGGAAAAATATGATAGCTGACAACAGCAAACACACACCAATGACCCTAAAATTTCTATGCAAAAGAGGAACTGCTTCAAATGAAAAATAAAAATCATGCTGCCGATCGTATGAACAGCAAACGTTTATGCACTGCAAAAAGTGAATAAATTGTGAAAAGTCATAATCAAACTATGAATATGAACACAACAGAAACTCTCAGGCCTGTAAGAGGGGTTGTTTAGTGGAATAGCTTAAATTTCAACCAAAGACAGATTTGAATGTGATTAATTTACTGATATACACAACATGAAACGATAGACACTGATGGTGTTTGGGCTAGTCTGACCTGCATTGTTCATGGATTTGCAACAAGTTCCCTTAAAGTGTTTTTTTTTCTGCTTCCAGAAGCATGTTTTCTAAGCTCGTTTCTGTTGTTGTATTTGTTTAGGAAATTCATATTTGTTGTGGAACAGGTCATTTTTTCTTAAATATAGCCATTATCAGCAACTTTTATGAAATGCTTCCACAGACATTTCAAAAAGTTGCAAGCAAACACAATGTCTAACTTGAAGAACAAAACTTTTATTGGCAACTATGTTACTAGACCTTCATAAAGCAAATCAGACAAAATCAGTCAAAAAATACTCAGAATATACAATGCAAATAATCTAACATTATAATAAGATACCCGACCATCTTTTTAGTATTTACTTGAAAGAAAAGTATTTCAGTGATAACTGATAAGAAGGTGAAAGGCTCTCTACTAGTTAAGAGTTTCTTGGTGTTGACATGTTCAGTAGTCCCATGTGAACCGCCATTCAATAATTACCTTGATTTTCAAGTTTGGATCTGTCCAGATTTATATGAGTTAATTTCAGAGAAAACACCATGAGACTCTGGGAAAATAAACATGTTGTTAAACAAACTAGTGAATCCGCACACATATCAGCTGACAATATTACATCCTGAAAATATCAAACGCAGAAAAGTTTGAACCGTCCCATTGGTTGATTGGCACAAGTAGGCCACACACACACAATGACAGACTGCCATGGCAAAATAAAAGCCTGGCTGTCTTCTCTGAATAGCCGAGGCCTTTATGTAACCGTGTCATTTGGTTCCTCACCACCGAGGCTCATTCTCATTCAACGCCAATGGAAGTATAGCCACGAACACCCTCCTCATCGTCCCCGGCAACTAGAGCAGCAACTTAACAAGACAGAGGGATCATGGGAAAGTGAAAGATATTGACAGGTTCAATGGACGGATTTCGTCTTCCCTGAAGACAGGGTGAAAATGGGCATATGCTGGTCTATGTCGTCACGCTCTTGGTGGGTGTGTTTAGGTACGTCTGTGTGTGTGTGATTTTTTTATTGTGTGTGTGTGTGTGTATGCTTATACCAAAACTCTTATGTCGTGCACCTCAACCCCTCAGACTCTTCAGTGAACTGCTTCCTGTCCTTTCACAAAATTGCCAGCTGTGTGTGTGTGTGTGTGTGTGTGTGTGTGTGTGTGTGTGTATGCATCTATGTGTGTGTGTGTGTGTGTGTGTGTGTGTGTGTGTGTGTGTGTGTGTGTGTGTGTGTGTATGCATCTATGTGTGTGTGTGTTTGTGAGTCAATGATGGCTTTGGCACCATTGACAGTGCCAATAGTGGGTTATATAACAAATTAGCCTCACACAAACACACACACACACACACACACACTCACACTCACACACTCACACACTCACACACTCACACACACACACACACACACACACACACACACACACACTCACACACTCACACACACACACACACACACACACACACACTCACACACACACACACACACAACACACACACACACACACACACAAACACTCACTCACACACTCACACACACACACACACACACACAAACACACACACACACACACACACACACACACACACACTCACACACTCACACACTCACACACACACACACACACACACACACACACACATACAACACACACACACGCACACACACACACACACACTCACACACACACACACACACACTAACACAGTCAAATAGAAAAGTAATATACACACAGCTAGGGTAATTGTAGAGCCTCCTCTTGTTTGGGGCCCAAAACGCAACCAGCCTGTAAATCCAGACGGGAAAGAGGGCCAGATAGGAAAACTACTGACAGAGGGGACCTTTTGTTTTGTTCCACTCCCTCTCTCGCTCCCCCTCTTCTTCTTCTTCTTGTCTCAACACCTCTCCCTCGTTTCATTAAACTACGGGCTATGATCGCTGATGCACACACCAGAGCAGAGCATCCCAGTGGAGGAGGTAACGTCTTCTTCTTGTTACCACTTTTAATCCTCTCTTATTTGCAATTAATTCTTTATTGATACTTTTTGATAGAAAAAAAAAATGTCAAACTAGCTCATTCCGACATTTAACTAATGACTTTGAGTTACTGCAAATCTCAAAACCAATGTAAGAGCTGGCTACAAAACACACAAAATAGTGCAATCTGAAAACAAGCTAGTTAGTTTAGTTCAAAACTCCTGTTAAAAATGAAAACTACAGAAACTATCCTTATGCCTCTTTGAGGGACGCTAAGACATGAAACATTTCACTCCCTGACGTTTATTTTTGTAATAATAGGGTAACATAGCTGCCTAACACTGACAGTTATAAAATCAGTCTTTCTTGAGTGCATCTGTGCAAGTTTTCAAGGGCGACACTCTTCCATGCTGCCTCACGCTTTCCCTGTGTTCAGATTATCTGAAAAAGGAAATTGTGATGTTTCACTTGTTTGATGCTTTCAAGTGCTGATAGGCGATGTCAGTGTGAGTCCCACATGGAGTGCAGCTGTAGTGTCAGTGCTGATGTATTGTGGATTAAATGTTTCTTGAAGCGTGCGGTGCTGCAACCTTTGCTGTTTCAAGGAGAAATATCTATTTCTAGCACAACCGTGTTAAGTTTTTTGCTGGTGCAGAGAGTCAGAGGAGTGCTTTTGGACACCTAGGGGAAGTTAGGAAGTACCCGATGTGCCCTCTCTTTCTTTTTTCCTTGTTTGAGAAAATGTGTGTGTGTGTGTGTGTGCATGAGGGTGTGTGTGCATGTTCTGTCAGGCTCTCTGCAGGTTTGTTTTTGCCTCCAGATTATGTGTGCGTGTGTGTGCATGCATGTGTGTGTGTGTGTGTGCTGTCACACTCCCTGCAGGTTTGTTTTGCCCTCTAGCTCTTCGTGTGTGTTTGTGTGAATATGAATGTGCCCTGTGTGTGTGTGTGTGTGTGTGTGTGTGTGTGTGTGTGTGTGTGTGTGTGTGTGTGTGTGTGTGTGTGTGTGTGTTTGTGTGTGTGTTTGGGCATCAGGTGTCTATGGGGGACAATTAATAATAGATTTGACCCAAGCTGAG
This sequence comes from Labrus mixtus, assembly GCF_963584025.1. Taxonomy (NCBI): domain Eukaryota; kingdom Metazoa; phylum Chordata; class Actinopteri; order Labriformes; family Labridae; genus Labrus; species Labrus mixtus. The sequence continues at coordinate 14,948,149 of NC_083623.1, read as the reverse complement.
GGAGAAAAAGACAACAGTTAAAAGTTGAGGCTATATTTAAAAAGTGCGGAGTCACCCATTCTCCAACACATGATGAGAGAAGTCAGGTTCTACAATTCTACAAGTCACTTAGCAGACGCTTTTATCCAAAGCGACATACATCAGTACATCTCTCTCTCTCTCTCTCTCTCTCACACACACACACACACACACACACACACACACACACACACACACACACACACACACACACACACACACACACACACACACACACCCAAAGACACATAACCCTGTTCCTATCTTATTTGAGTCATCTGAGGTGGAACCTTAATTGCTGCATTTTCAAAGGAACTGCCTTTCATAGGAACAGTTCCTCTGTTGCACAGTCACTCACCTTCTCACACAAACTCCCTTGTTCTCTCAGCTTTGAGCCTGCTCTTCACACATGTACGTATCATCACACTTGTCTTTCTTTTCCTTTGTCATATGTGTCCTCTACTCTGTCACAAACTCTCGAAGACCTGCTTAACATTACCCTCAGAAAAATGTATTGTAGCTGGGAGAAAAATCCCTGAAGAGACATGGTTAAGAAATAATGCTTGAATTCCTGTTGCTCCCAACGTTATATGCAAACTCTGGGATTTTTAAAAGGCAGGTTATTTTTTTTAATTCCAGTGCAGAATGTGAATGAACCAGTGGCGGTTCTAGACCACTTTTACTGAGGGGGCCAAACTGGGGCCAGTTGTTTTGTCAGAGGGGAACATTAAAGGTGAAAATAGACAAAGATGATCGCTTTTTAAAATATATATTATGCCAAATAATAGCGCACATCATTAAATACCACAACATAAAATACCATGATTTATATTTGTTTCAGTAACAGTATTTAATACTAGATTGTGAGTCCGGTTGTTGAGTCAAATACTGTGTATGTGTTATTAGAGGGGGCTCTTCCTTTTGGAGGGGCTGCCACAGAGGGGACCAAGCTCAGTGTTACAGGGGCCCCTTGTGGCCCCTGCCTAACCGCCCATGGAATGAACTCAGCAGGCTATGATGAAAAAAAACAGCTGACGAGTGAAGATCTGACACAGGGTCAATTTAAGTCAAATTGTTGCATCCAGCATTAGCTATAAAACAGTTTTCTGTTAATTGCCTGTTGAAATATCCCACATAGTGATTACCATAATGATGACATTGCAGGTTTGTTTTCCTATAGTAATAGTATTGTTTGCAAATGTGCTCCTTTTTCAGTACTTTTTAGAAAAAATAAGCCAACATTTAATCCATCTGTTCCTTACATGTCGATGCATTTTGTTTTCATTTAAATATCATTTAAAGGTTAATTAACACTTTAATTAAAACAATAAAAAATAAAAAATCTGCTCTACTTTTCGATCAACTTATAAATGGAAGCTATAAGAGCAGACTCTGAATGTAACATAACTCCGCCCTGCATGAAAAGCCATCCAACAAACCATGCATGAAACACTTAACTGTAGGGTGGAAAAGAATCAGAGGGCGGGATGTCTCCGCCCTGAAAAAAAAAAAAAAAAAAAAGAAGGAAAAATTCTGTGGATGAAACTCTCTAAGGAGGGGAATGCTGCTGTGTAGTTCGATAACCTCCCTGCCGAGGAACCCACCGCTTCTCTCCTGCTTCATCTTCTTCTTTTCCTTGTGAATCGGATAAATAAAACGTCCTTATGAAAGACAAAACGACCACCATCACTTGTAAGTAGACTGCAGATTGATTAAAGTCGATGGATCTCTCCGTACTTCTTCTTTAACACTTCTTTTTTAATGTCGATCATCGTATAGGGGGTATTTGAGAGATATTTCTTCGTTTTCTAGCCTTCTAAGATGTTTAAAGGCGCCTTTGTGAGGGTAAACCTGAGGCACACAGCCCGCTCTGTGTGTCTGGTGGGGAAGAAAGCTCTGGCAGACATACTTGGGGGGCGCCCAAACCCCCCATAATCTAGTGACCTGGATGTATGATGCTGTTGCATGAAGGCTCGCTGATAGGGGGTCTGTGAAAAGTCTCCAGAGGAGCCTTGGTAACGCTCGAAATTGTACTTGAACTCCAACTCTGTCTGCTGTGAAATGAAAACTCGGTCGGAGCGAAGTTTGTTTGTTGTCCATGGAAACTAAATCCGGTGTGTTTATAATATGCAAATTAGACGTTTAAGAGACCAGTAAATTGGTAGACAAAAGACGATGTTTCGTTGTTTTACGCAAGGTTTTAAGTTGTTTGTGTTGTGCATCAAGGTTCATTATATTGTTCTTGCTGTTCATTTTCGAATTCAAAAATAGTGTTGCATTATTTTCCCAAATTTGGATCGGCTATCTTTCATGTCTTCCTCTTCCATTTTTACGCACGGTTTTTATTGTGCTTTTAAAATGGATTTGGCATTCATGTGAGACAGACTTTCATGCAGGTGAAGATTTAAAAAAATAAATAAAAAAAAACCAGGTGCCTTACATAACCGAGACAAACTGAGCCCATCTGCGCAACTGTGTGCCAACTAGCGCACAACACACAGCGCGGAACAAATGATTCTGATTCTGGCATCGGAGTGATTTTGCTGCTTCTTAACGCTTCCACTGTGAGTTACAAGTTATAACATATTGTTGGTCTGATCTCTTCTTTTTTTCTTCTCTCACCCGTGGCTCTTGTTTGAGATTGGTGTGTTGAGAAGTTTCTCAGGCTGTACTTTTCCACTTGCAGCGGCTTTTTCTTGGCACTGAGCCCCCCTCTGCTCATGCAGGCTCTCCCCTCGCGTCTTTTGTACACCGAGGGAACTTGCGTCACTCCGGGTCGTTTTAATTGAGAAGCAGCCAAACAGTGAAGCTGATAGGGCTGGTTAAGAGGCTATCCGATTATTTGTACAGGACCAGGTTGCAAACTGAGGAGGGGTTGGATGGAGTGCATGGACAAAGGGTTACATAAACAGTTAGAGTTGGAGAACAAGCCCCAAAGTCTCAGTGTCTTCTTATATTGCCAGTATTTACTCCTGGAACTTAAAAGGGCATCATATGCTTCTAAGTGGTCGCATCTGGATGCCATTAGCTTATAGGATTTGTTTTGGACTTTAGACTCATTTTGTGAGTGATACATGGGCAGTCTCTATGGTGTTGCACAAACATAAGTGCAAATAGTACAACCCAACCTTTCATTGACTAGCTGTGGTAAAGAAACCCTTTTTTTTTGCTGCTTTTTCCTATGTTTTTTTTGACGCAAGCACATTTCAAAGGTGTGGCTATGACGCACCAGGAGCGCAACGGCCTCTGATTGGCCGAGCACGGGATTGATCCTTTCCTCACGGTCCATTTAGCAAGAGGAAATGTTTGCGGAGGAGGACGCCCACCAGGGGGGGGGCGGGGGGGGGGTGTCGCCTGTGTGTTTGGTGTGGAGGGGAGGGCGCAGCTCCTCCCTCATGGTGGTAATAAAACTAGAGCCAAAAAGGAGGACAGTAATATTTGTGTTTGGGCTGCTGATGAGTACAGAGCTGCTGTTCAACTCATCATCATGACGATCAAAACAGAAACAGAGAAGCCGGCCATGACTTACTCCAAAACTAGAGGGCTTGTGGCTTTAGTCACCGGTATGGAATCATAGCTAAATGTTGTTTTTCCCACTCTGTGGCCACAGCATCAATGGATTTATTTTACTGTTCATCCGAAAGTCTAATTTTTCTTCTGTTTTTTTTTCTTCTCTCTTTTGTGTTGCAGCTTTTATGAAACAGAGGAGGATGGGGCTGAACGACTTCATTCAGAAGCTTGCCACAAACTCCTACGCCTGCAAGCAGTGAGTACCATCTGACTCATATTATTGTTCTGCAGTCACTGGAGGGACAAAACGCTGAGAAACACAGGGCAGAAAGCACAGGGCAGAAAGCACAGTTATCTAGTGTCCTCTGAGGAAACTTTGTGACTCAATTTGCCTCCCAGATCAGCTGATTCAGATGTAAACAATGCAGAATGCATCTTTGCTTTGTAAGGAGATAAACTAAATACGAACTCTGTTTTTTTTTTTTACAGTCCTGAAGTTCAGTCTATTCTGAACTTGAGTTCTCCTCAGGATGCTGAGCTCATGAATGCAAACCCGTCTCCTCCTGTAAGTACATTTAGCGTTCAACAGTTAATTGTGTGCTCCTTCCTTTGTTTATATATGCAGAGATACACACATGTCCTCTGTTTATGCACATTGGGGTTCAAGTTCTGGCTCTAACATCCTCACTCTTCTCTTTCTTGCTATCTCCCTCACAGCCCAGTCCATCCCAACAGATCAACCTCGGTCCTTCCTCCAACCCTTCAGCCAAACCCAGCGACTTCCACTTCCTCAAAGTGATCGGAAAGGGAAGCTTCGGGAAAGTTTTGCTTGCACGACACCGCAGCGATGACGAGTTTTACGCCGTGAAAGTCTTACAAAAGAAGGCGATTCTCAAGAAGAAGGAGGTAAATTCACCTTCATACATGCTCTTATACGCTTCCGACAAAAAAGGGTGTCTCTTCTTTAACACCATGTCTTTGTTTTTCTCAGGAGAAGCACATTATGTCAGAGAGGAATGTGCTGCTAAAGAATGTCAAGCACCCGTTCTTGGTCGGCCTGCACTACTCTTTCCAAACAGCAGACAAGCTCTACTTCATTTTGGACTACATCAATGGCGGAGAGGTGAGTTTTGGCCAGAGACGATAAGAATAAGCAGTAGAAATGATGGAAGAGGAGGGAGAAGAAGCTGGGCTATTTAAAGAAGCAGCTAAGATGAATGTTTTTTTGTTGAGGAGGAAGTTTAAAAGATGGATTTAGCTGGAGGGGACAGAAGTTTTCCAACGGATGATTTCACATTAGAGGCAGAGATAAAGAGGAGCCACGGACAGACAGACACGGGGGATATCCTGACATGAGAAGCAGAATAGAAGTCATGTCTTTCTTTCTTTCTAAAGGAAACATCTCTCAGGAAATCGTGGGGTTGGGTTGGGGCAGCGGGAGAGGCTGTAGGCCAAAATTAGCTGGCTCAGTGTGTGTCTAATCGAGCTAATTTCCCGCGATTGTTGCACAAGCAGAGACAGTGCTGATTAAATATGGGCCTCATCAGGAAACAGGATGCATTTTCCCTCCTCTTGCTTCCCTTTCTCTTTTCTTCCTTGGCCCTCATTTCATCTGTCCTTCCTTCTACGACGTTTTAAGCTCTAGCTGTCATCCATTTCCTCTCTGTGTCTCCTTCTGTCTTTTATTGTTTTTCTTCCTCTTAATAATTTCCTATCTCTCCTCCTGGGATTTTGTAGATCATCTTTATCCTAGGTAACGAGATTTAAGGTTTTGTGTCTGCACAGACTCATTGAAATAACCTTTGCTCTTTTTTTCTCTCTCCCAGTTGTTCTACCACCTACAGAGAGAGCGCTGCTTCCTCGAGCCCAGAGCCAGGTTCTACTCAGCAGAGATCGCCAGTGCTCTCGGGTACCTCCACTCCCTCAACATCGTCTACAGAGACCTGAAGCCAGAGAACATCCTGCTGGACTCGCAGGGACACATCATTCTGACAGATTTCGGCCTGTGCAAGGAGAACATTGAACCCAAGGGCACCACGTCGACCTTCTGCGGTACGCCAGAGGTGAGAACGACATATTCATCATTCACGTCATGATGTCATTGACGTCATTCAGAATACCTTTTTTTTTCCCCCTGTGTTTTTATAGCATTCTGTTATATTTTGCCATGAATCTCACCATCTGTGCCACTTTTTTTTTCAGTATTTAGCGCCTGAAGTTCTACACAAGCAGCCATACGACAGAACAGTAGACTGGTGGTGTTTAGGAGCTGTTCTCTACGAGATGCTCTACGGCCTGGTGAGTGAAATCCCCCACACTTTACGTGAACTGTTAGTGAAGTTACAAATTTATTCTATACTTTTAAGTGAGACGATAAAAAAGTCCAGGTCTTATCTCATTTTTTAATCACGGTTTTACCTGAATCCGTGCATGACTTTAAGAGATGAAATCATGTTTGTCATGTGGATTCTTTCTTATCATTGTTTTCCAGATACTTATCACTCTCTTTTTTTTTGTCCCTCCTCAGCCTCCATTCTACAGCCGCAACACAGCCGAGATGTACGACAACATCCTGAACAAGCCGCTGCAGCTGAAACCCAACATTTCCAACGCGGCTCGACATCTGCTGGAGGGTCTGCTGCAGAAGGACCGCACCAAGAGGCTGGGCTGCACGGAGGACTTTGTAAGTGTTGGATCATGTGATTGTACGTTTAAATGTTCCAAGTGTTTAGGGGCATCATTTAACCATTTGTGTCTCTCTACAGATTGAAATAAAGAACCACGTATTCTTCTCCCCCATCAACTGGGACGACCTCAGCGCCAAGAAGATCACCCCTCCCTTCAACCCGAATGTGGTACGTTCCTTTTTGTAACACTCTAAGTCCACAAAGTCAAATATTTGCCTTTACATAACTAGATCCAGAGAAGGGAACATCCTTGCTGTGGATTAAATCATCTCCAATTATGGGAAGGTATTTTGACTGCTCAAGCCTCACTAATCCCTACTTGTCTCTCCTTCCCTCAGACGGGACCCAACGACCTGCGGCACTTTGATCCAGAGTTCACAGACGAGCCGGTGCCCAGCTCCATCGGCTGCTCCCCGGACAGCGCACTTGTCACAGCCAGTATCAAAGAGGCGGCCGAGGCCTTCGTGGGCTTCTCCTATGCGCCCTCCATGGACTCCTACCTATAGGATTATAACGCAGGCACTCAGTATGGACCCCAATGCGGACTCAATGGACATGAACTGGGGTTTTTTCCATTGACTTGCATCTTGACCCCACTTTACATTTCCAATCAGGAAGATGGATAGATCAGAATTAACCCCTGCAACATCTCTAAAAAATCTGTCTTTGCAAACTCTCCAACTCTTGAATGCATTTCCAAGTCCTACCACAAGACTATGCAAGCCACAATAAATTAACTTATTGGGGTTGTTGTCTATCTTTCCCTGATGAACCAACGCACAATCCCTTCAACTTCTACAACATGACTCAAAATTAAAGCTCTGCAGCCTTCCAAGGTCTTAGTGGAAGTCCTTAGCACACAGCCGAGGCAGCAAACAGGCAGCCACGACCAACAAGCACACACAACAACTTTTTTTCTCAAGAAGAAATCTGGATTGTTTTGTACAAGCCCTGAGGAGGATTTCCATCTTCATCCATGTAGCGAAACATCTTTAACCTGTCGAGATTCTGTCAAACCACCCACGTAGACCGGAGCTTTTTTGAGTTTTGATTGAGTAGCTTGGAGACAAGGTTCATTTTGGTGCTTTAGTTTCTTTTCATTTACTGTCTGAGAAGGGAGTCACTTGAGGCTGAATGTTACAGAGGGGGGGATGCTTTGTTTTGTTTTTCTCTCTGATGTGCCTTTATTTTTCCTCTCCATCAGAGCTCACATCTGTTGGGTTTGTCCATGTCGATGTCACCTTCTTGTTGGGTTTTTTTTTCTTTCCGACTTTTGGCGTCACCGGAGAGGAACGATGTAGCATTAAATTTAAACACAAGTTCCTACGTCTCTTACATGTGAGACGTAGGAACTCGAACGATGTTTCAAAACTTTATTTGCACATAAAACAATAACGGTAATACTGAGAGAGAGAGAGAGAGAGAGAGAGAGAGAATGAGAGAGAATGAGAGAGCACTGCTGCTAGAGAGAGAGAGAGAGTGAAGTGTTTGTGTTGTTCTTCTTGCCAACATGTCCCCTCTTATTGAGTCTTCCATTCGCCTCACATTAATGCACCGGCAGCCTCAAGCCGAGCAGATGACATGGAGAAGCTGAACATTCCATTTTAATATTGCTGTAATGCAGTTTGACGGTATTTAAGTTTGTTTGTATATTTGGAGTCATGTGTACTAGTTTTAATGTATATTGAACAAAAAATGACTAAAGGTATGCTTTAATATGTATATGTAACGATTCATGTTAAATGTACTGTAAATTGTAAAACTGTCTAAGATTTATGTGACAAATGTTTGGTTTGCAATAAAAGTTTAACTTTATTACATCATGGATTATTGTTTTCAATCATTGATGAATGGACAATATTTTCTTCATGGGTTGAACTACAAAAAAATGTAAAGAATGAAGATGCTAAACATTTACAGATCCTGACTGCTGCCAAATGTCCCACATTAGTTAAGAGCAGACTTTACCCTCCGCCGTGCGTCAGCACCTTACACAACGATGACGGTGACGTCCAAGCAGTGTGTGTGTGTGTGTGTGTGGACAGATCAGTGTGCAGACAAATTATTGACCGATAAAGCCACTCAATATATAATGAATTCAGCAGAGCAGATTTTTATTGTTAGAGTGGGCTATTGATTTTTCTTTTTCTTTGATGTCCAATTGCATCACAATTCAAGCAGAAATCAAATGCTGCTTCATCAGTAATGGCACGGCGAGTCAGTGTGTTGAATAGTGGAGATTGTGTCCTTTCACTAGACTTGAAGGTGGTGTGGAAGAGTTAAATGTTAAAGCAGGTAGTTCAACATTATAAGATGACTTGAGAAGGTGTTCTAGTCAAAGCCATAAACCTGTAAAATGTCCTTACTTTTCATGTGTAAAGTTTGACCTCTTTTGGCCTGAGAAGTTGCTCTTAATTCAGTGACTCAAGTTCAGCCGAATAACAATCGGAGGAAATCACCACTGATAATCAGTGTTCTAGGCCTACGTGATTAGAAAACCTTGATAGCATCTTATAGGCTAGCTGTTATTCCACTGTCTGAGATAATGATCTACGTAAATCCTGCATGTTTTATACATGAGATTACAAATTCTTTAAATCACTACCCTCCATACCTAAGCCCTGGTACACCGAATACACTAACTTACATAATGTTATTCTATTATTATCATTATCACCTTACTCTTTACAATCCCGTGGTATTAGCTTTTGGTAAACAGTAACTTGTTTCTTATCAACCATTAAAGCAAAGGTGCAAAGATAAGCGTGTAGTGTAGAGACAACGTGGTTACAGTATAGACTACTTTTAATTTCATCAGAGGACTTTGTGATCTTTATTCACTGGCCTGTTCTCAATAGTCTTTTATTTTGTAACTTTGCATGGGGCTGAATATTTGAGACAATACTTCTAGATCCTACTTGTAGTCCTGCACTGCCATCTGCTGGCCAAACCTTGAACTGATACATGACCAGTAAAGCTTCCGTTGTGACACAGATTAATCATTTAAAAAGGACAGACTTTACTTACATATTAAATGAATAAATAGTTGAACTGATAAATTGAATTAATAAATTGAGTCTACTATTGACTATGATTATTTCTTCTTCACAAACTCTCCCTTTTGCATTGTTTCTAAATGTGTTGTGTTTTCTCAGCGCTTACTGTATACTCAATCAATCAATCAATCAATCAATTTTTATTTGTATAGCATCAACTCATAACAAGTGTTATCTCGAGACACTTTACAAAAAGCAGATAAAATACCTTACTCTTTGTCTGTTAACATTACAAAAGAGCAGGTAAAAATATCTTACTCATTGTTATGTTACAAAAAGCAGGTAAAAGACCTTACTTATTGCTATATTACAAAGACCCGGCCTATCCATCATGAGCACTTTAGCAAAGCAGCAAAAGTTACAGTGGTAAGAAAAAAACTGCCTTATTAAAAGGCAGAAATCTTCAGCCGTATCCCCGGCTCATGACGAAACAGTCTTCACAGGCCTAGAGTGCGTCGGGCTTGGAAAGGGATAGGGGGAGAGATGGGATAAGATGCAAGACAATCAACAATCCGGTGGGGGGGGGGTTGTTCTGGCAGGCCGTCAACCAACGATCTCGAGGAGCCTAAGAGAGCTCAAGAGCTCCCAGGAAAATAGGTGGTTGACTGAGATTTACAGATAGATACATGCAGTAATATGATGTACTGTATATGCACAGAGAGAGAGAGGAGCTCAAGGTGCCAGTTCCCCCGGTAGTCTAAGCCTATAGCAGCATAACTGGGAGCTGGTCTACACCAGCACCAGCCCTAACTATAAGATTTATCAAAAAGGAAGATCGAGAGGAGCCCGATAACTGAAGGCTTTACCTCCCATAGTACACTTAGAGACTGTAGGTACCACTAGCAGGCCTGCATTCTGGGACCGTAATGTTCTCGAGGGGCAGTACGGCACTAGTAACTCCTTAAGATAAGATGGTGCCTGGCCATTTAGAGCTTTGTGAGTGAGAAGAAGGATTTTGAATTCTATTCTAGACTGTATAGGGAGCCAACATAGGAGTAATGTGGTCCCTTTTCCTAGTTCTAGTCAGTACACGAGCTGCAGTGTTCTGGACTAGTTGAAGAGTCTTTAGAGACTTACCAGAGCACCCTGACAAAAGAGAATTACAATAATCCAATCTGGAGGTAACAAATGCATGAACTAGTTTTTCTGCATCACTTTGCGACAGGATATTCCTGATCTTGGATATATTTTGAAGGTGAAAATAGGCTGTTCTTGAAACTTGACTGATGTGAGAGCTAAAGGACATATCTTGATCAAATAGAACTCCTAGATTCCTAACAGTGGTGCTAGATGCCAGGCTGATGTCACTAAGGACAGTCAAATCACTAGAAAAAGTCTCTCTGAGGCACTCCATGGCTAACTTTGGTGTGCATAGAGGACTCATCATTAACATGTACAAACTGAGATCGGTCTGATAAGTAGGATTCAAACCAACTTAAAGCAGTCCCTGTAATTCCAAGTAAATGTTCTAGTCTGTATAGTAGGATCTGATGGTCAATGGTGTTAAAAGCAGCACTAAGATCTAACAAGACGAGCACAGAGAGAAGTCCCCTGTCTGAAGCTAGAAGTAGATCGTTTGTAACTTTAACTAGTGCAGTCTCAGTGCTATGGTGGACTCTAAATCCTGACTGAAACTCCTCAAATAAACTGTTGTCATGGAGAAAGTCACACAGCTGATTAGCTACCACTTTCTCCAGGGTCTTTTAGATAAAAGGAAGGTTGGATATAGGCCTATAGTTAGCTATAGTTCCTGAATCTAGAGTAGGTTTTTTGAGTAGAGGTTTGATTACCCCTACTTTAAATGACTGCGGTACATAGCCTGTCAGTAAAGACATATTGATCATATCTAATATAGAGTTGCTAACTAAGGGAAAGACTTCCTTAAACAGCTTGGTTGGGATTGGGTCCAAAAGACAGGTTGAGCTATGAGCAATGACAGTGTTGAATCTTATTTAATCTCCTGATCTCATTAAATACAGCATTCGCACATATACAGACTCTGTTTAAACACAACTGTATGTTTTTAAACTAATAAACATAACCTGAGTGCAATCATTAAAAGTAGCCTCATGAACTCCAAAAACATAAAAAAAACAATGTAATTAGATGGCTAAAGTAGAAATATTAGTCATGTAAGTAAGAACAAACTTCATTGATTAAATGTTGTTTGGTTGCAGTAAAACCTCCTCTAAATCAGGTTTTGGTTAAGTGTCAGCACAAACTAAATAAAGATAATCAGAGAATAACAATTGACAGTAGGACGGATATAACTAGCCTATTTATAAAGACAGAAAAAAGGATTTAATACAAAAGATGTCAACTTTAAGTAAATGAGTGTGAGATGTGCAAGTGAAACCAGCGTTTTTCTGTTCCACGCAGCAGCCAGACATTCACTATAAATTTAGATTCTGTACATTTTGTCCAGCATTTCCCTCAGTAGAGTCCAGAGTGTTGTATTAAGACAGGGCTCACACAGAGGGGAGTTGTTCACACAGGTGTACTATTCTTCCAAACACGCAGAGCTTGTGGGCTCAGTTGGGGCATTTTGTCAGAGTATAAGTGTGGGAGCTGTGCAGCCACAGACTGCGGTGGCTGGGAAGCGCAAAAATACAAAATGTGAAACACTTTTACAAAGCTTGAGTCAAATTTACATTTTGGATAACTTTTTTACATTTTATAAAATACAATGACAGAAGCAAAACACTTTTACCAGGGACAAAACTCATTTTCATTTCAGAAAACTGTCCACCGTCCAACCAAGTCAGTGTCTCTGTTTCAAACTGATGAGCAAAGACTAAGAATTCAACATAATGCAGTAGAAAATAAAGTATTCCAAACAAACAATCTCATCAATAAGATAATCCTTTATTTATCCCACAATGGGGAAATTTACAAGCGATTACAATGTGATGTGATCAATGATTTCTCTGAAGTTACAAATTGACCATTAGTAACAAATACTGAATGCTGCTTTAAAAGCTGCTCCTGTCTGTGAAGAACTTTCATGTTCTCCCTGTGACTGCATGGGTTTCCAGGGGCTCCAGTTTCCTCCCACAAACCAAAAACATTTAGGTGAACTGGAGACTCGAAATTGGCCAAAGTATAACATTTAATTAAGAAAACATTTTTAATCAAAAACAAATTTTACAGATTTTCTTATTCCCTTGTTTTTGTTTAATGAAGCTGACAGGAATGGTGAGTTCACTTACAACATACAAGAAATAAAAACCATTAACATGGTGCTGGACAAAATGTTTGTATCAGTAAACAATGACGTTTTTGTTTGCTTGTTTATTTCTGTTGTGTAATACAAATGAATATCAACACTTTGCACCATTTGAGTTCTATAAAACATTAAGATGAGAAATAATGATGATTTTTTTTTTCCATTTAAAGTTAATACATGGGAATTTTCAACAATGGTCGAGTGGGGTGAACAAGCTGACAGAATAAACACCATGCTTTATCCAAAGAGGGTTTCAAACTGAAAGTCAAAAAATAAATTAATGCAAGAAAAAGACTGAAGAAGCTAGTCTGCCAGGTATAAGGAGCATACAGTAACACCTAATAAGTCCTGACATATATAAAAATTACATGACAGCTTACAGACAGCTAGCCTATTCCAGATTTCACTAAAAGCGACTACGCCCCTTAATTTAAAATTCACTCAAAGGAAGTGTTGTGTTTTTAATTTTTTCCTTGTTAGTTATCACATGGTTAATTTTTCAGTCTGCTGCTGCTGTGGTGTAACAGAAATCCCTCAAGGTGTCACTGTTTCCGTTCAACTTAATCTGTCTGTGAGGCAATAGCAGCATCAGTGGAGCATTTAATCACTCCACAGAACTTATAATTTGAGCCATCGAACAAGTTGAACCCATTCTGCTTCAGACAGTTAGCCACAGATACTCAACACTATTTATTCAAAAAGTGTGTTGAACGTGGCATAACTACATTTTAAGAATCAGGAGTGTGAGACTAGAAGTGGAGACTGCAGGTGTATTGCAGGTGTAGTCAAGCTAGTCTATTAGCTTTATTACTTGAACTGTCTGAAATTTGATACTGTGAGAGCGACAGTAGCAACATTGCATATAGCATAAGTCAGTATATATGGAAGCCCTTCCATTTAAATTTGTAGTTGTTGTTTGAAATGATTGATCTTATACAGCCTTGTAGTTGTTCCACATGGTCGTTATTGAGCCATATGCTCCTGAGGTTCCTGGAAATGACCCTGGATGGCATGGAACTACCCTCGTCATACCCATATCTGTCATGATAGTGCATGCAATTTATTGTGGACAAAGCACAAAAACCCTGGCTAATTTATGAATCAGTAATAATAATCTATATAACATGATGATAACTTTATGGAGGCTAAGGGTCATTCTCAAGGAACTTACAGATTACATATTATAAATAGGCTACAAGCTGCTGAAAATATGTGTGTACTTTCAGTTAAAAATAGAATAGTTAAGATTGTGACTACAAGACTTTTAGAAATGGAATACTTTCAAACTGACTGTGGTGATGCTTTTGTTTCTCTTTTCACAGATCTAAACACTTCTGATCAAAAATAAAATTGTTTAACTCGCTCAAAGCAACATTATGCAAGTTTGACCTCTTGGTAATCAATAGGTGTGTCTGCTGATTATAATATTTCCTGCTGCCTATGTAAAACATTATCTCTTTCATGTTTTTTTAAATAGGCTCACGTAAAGCATGAGACTAAGAAAAATAAATCAAGCAAATAATTGTTAAACCATTTTTAAATACAATATTTATCCAAAAGTTATGTTTTTGGAGGGCTGAAATTGCTAGCTTTCTTTTCAGTATGGTACTTAAGCCCCAGATTAAACCAAGAAGAAATGAAGAAATCTGTGCTTATTTTAAGGTGGATTTTGCAAAGTACCTTGTGAAATAAAATAATATTCATGTGAGAGTTTGCAGACATTGCTGCCCTACAAAGCCAAAGTGCAGTATCTGCGAAAATGCCAAACTGAAAAAAAATGCTTTTTGTGTTTTTTGTTTGCCAAGCGTAAGTATCAAATTAAATTTAACAACCAGTTATATGATTGATTAGTGATTTTTTTTTTTTTTTAAAGATTTATTTTTGGCTTTTTTTTGCCTTTAATGTAGAGATAGGACAGCGGACAGAGCTGGAAATCAGGGAGAGAGAGCAGGGAACGACATGCTGGAAAGTAATTTCATGTTATAAACAAAATCTTACAGGCCTGTATGTTTGGGTATGTGAGCAACGATTTATATGAACTGAACAATTGATTAAAATCAATTAATTAACACTGAATGCAACACTTGAATGCATTGACGAGACACATGTGACACACATTTAATTTTCTAACAGTTTTATCAGCCTGGGCATCAATTACCAAAATGTACTCCGTGGGAGATATAAACATAACTTTTGCATCTTTTTGAGACTTCAAAAGTACTCAATAAACGGAAACCACCACTGTTCTCTCTTTTTCACATGCAGCAGTCGTTGGATACAAATATTACTTTAAGATCTGTAGTTTTGTTTTTAGCTCAGGTACTTTTGGCTTGTAACATAACAGTGATTGAATCGTAAAACATGTAGTATCAAAAATAACTGAAGTATTTTCATGTCTTTGCTTTACATATCTCCCTTTTCTGCATATTTTTACCCATTACATGAGTGCTGTAAGTAACTTCCTCGGTTCTGATAAAATTGAGTGTGTTTACAATTGAGTATCATGGTTATGAGCCTTATCCTGGTTGGTCCTAAAACAAAGGCAAACTGCAGTATCTGACACATCCTTCATGGTGAAACCAAGGCAAACTGCAGTCAGTGACACTGACTGCAGTTTGCCTTGGTTTCACAGTGTGTTTTACAGATACTGCGTAACTAAAAAACCCAATATCTCTGGGAAATAAAGCAGTAGAACTATGAAACTCTCATAGGTTGAAGAGCAGATACTGCACTTACGATTTGTGCAAAAAAGTGAATTTCACAAAAAGTACAGATACTGCACTTTGGCTTTGTAGGGCAGGTTGCCTAAACCGGCAATCTGCAACAAGTAGGCCACTTATAGTGAACATGGTGGGTCATTACACAAGACAAGAAAATGCCCCTGGTGAACCTAAGAAAGGATCAAATGACAGTGGTTAACATAGGTCAAAGGATTCTATGGGCCATGTCTGGACATCTAATATATCTCGTGAAGAGTAGGCCAAACTAAACAGGCCACATTCTGTCATATGTGACGCAGCAGGGCAGGTGACAGCCCGACAACCCCGGATTCTTAGAAACAGCAGACAGCAGGTGGACACGCAGTTTGTTGTTACTTGCAGTATGAGAGAAGAAGCATTATTGATACAGGTGTAATTTATAGCTTGACAGCCACTCGTTGGTGGTGACCAATCCCCATGATTGTTATACGAATGTTGTGATATAAATGTATAGCTGCAGGGTAAACAAAAGAGGAGGATACGCAAAAAATAGGTAATTGGAAGCCCACAAAACACAATCGTTTTACAATAAATGCATTTAGTGTAGGTACTATTAGGTAGGCACTCTTGGACCAATCGAATTAAACCTTGGGCGTTTTGTTGCCGGGTTTACGTCTCCGATTGGTGCTTTGGGCGGGCGTGGGCGGGTCTTAACGAGTGACTTCCCAAAACAAGCCGAGTGCGTGCGCCGACACGATCATTGGAGCAAAGGAAAAGTCATTGCAGTCAAAAAGCCAGAAGAAGAAAGTAAATGGACCGACCGACAGCGAAGAATTTAAGCGAACAACAGAGCGACAGCTGGGGCGTCAGGTAGGGAACTTTTACAGATGTTATTAAAGCTTAAATGTGTGTTAAGTGAATGTTTTCATCAAATGAAAGCCGCTGATTTAAGTCATAGAAAAGCCCATCCTTGTCAAGTCTAGTGGCTATTATCTGTGACTGTGCATTCCATGGTGGTCTTTGAGTTGCAGCTTCCAAAAGATTACCTTGTGGCACTGGCATAGCCTATTTCAGCACAGGTCATAAACTTTTTTTTTTTTTTTTTTAGGGAGGGGGGGGGGGGGGGGGGGGGGGGGAGGATACAGAAGCAACACAGAAAACATTCTAATAAAAAGCAGGTTAGAAAACAACTTTTAGGAGAGGTTACAAGGTCAAAACTCACAAAAAAAAAATAAACAGGATGAGAGCTAAAGCTGCAAAACTAGTCTTATTATTAGAAACTACTTTAAATTCACTCAACAGCCCTGTATCACAGAAACAGCTGCAAGTGTCCATTGTAAGCTTCACAGATCTGGCATTTATGACAGGAAGTTAATTTGAAAGCCAACTTGTCTCCCAGGTCACTCAAAGCATCAGCTGGTGTTTGTTTACCCCAGGACTGCAAGAAATAGGTAGGTGGGCATTTAACCATTTGTCTTACACTAATCTTTAATGCATGGTTCATACTGAAGATATGGCGTTTTGGCTCACTTAAGTGACTTAATAAAGTTTAGTAATAACTGTATATTTTTAGGCGTAACACAGGAGGTTAAGCATGCATTTTGACAAAAATAATTGTATGAGCATGTCTAGGTACAGAGTGGTGGATGATTTCATTTTATTTCAGCACAGAAATAGTGCTTTGTCTTAGAATTTGTTGGTTTGTCTATTTTACCGAAAGGTGGTCGACAATGGACCCCGACAGTGAGACCAGGAAGATGGCTTCTTACCTCCCAGCTAACCCCTCGTCTGGGACCCAGAAACTGGCCCCAGCAAAAGGTCCAGGTACAAAGTGACACATTTCATCACTTACAGGTTAAAGGAAGAGGTGTTTCAGAGTTATTTTAGGAGCGTACATTCAGGGACACCTACAACGCACATTCCCTTGTATCCATCCCTCCATACACAGCCGTATCTGCCATCAGACTTGTCAGTGAGTAATGTGATCCCGAGTAACAGACACAAGAAATCTGTAACTGTATCGGCGCTTTTCTCAGGAACATTTTTCAGATAACTCAGTAAACTTGCTTATGTTTAAATTTCCAAGAACATACCTATTGTGCTCGTTAAGCCCACATGTTTTTTTTGCTGAATTGACTGTTTTCTCAATAGCTGATTAATGATGAAACCAAAAGTTATTTATGACTGTAATTAGGCCTGCGTCCCAGGGCGCCCTGACCTTGCTATCGAATAACCAAAACTGTGACGCAAACTTCCTGCTTGTCAGTCAGAATAAATTCCATTCACCTTTTAATTTGATTCGAGCAGTGATCTGAGTTCAGCATTCCATAGAAACACATTAACGCTGTTGCCTCACAGGGGAAATGTGTTCTCCATGAAAGCTGTAGGAAAAACAGCCCCCCTGTCTTGAAATCTGGACCTTTCTGCACGAGTGTGACAGTTTTTTTTGGCCTCTATAATTGAAGTCAGACTTTGATCAGAAGCACAGCCGCTGAAGTGTGATGGCTTGCATCCTTAACGCGATACATGAAACTCAAAAAATGGTGTGAGACATCTTGTTTTTAACACCCTGAATCTACTTGAATTAAACTTTAGTGATGCATCAACGGGGACCTCTTAAATCTGACTAGTTAAAGAGAACCGTACAACATATCACAATAGCAACAGCTTATGCAGTGGGTAATGCAAAAAAAGCTTTTGTGTGTTTGAAGGTACATGTGAATGGAACTGAAAGAATACAGACTGCAGCTGTAAATGGATGTGTTCAAACTTACAGGACGGAATAGGATCATCATGATCATTTTCCAACCAGTTAAATAAAGAGAAGCAGTACAACCACGGCATCAGATTCAAACTCCTTGTCATCAAAGTAACAGAGAGGAAGCATGACTTAGGAGTGGGTATAGGGGGGATAAAATAGGTAGGTTAACTCTGTGTTTCTTGACCAAAATACAAGTAAAAGTGTTTCAAAATGTTTATTACCAGCCACTATTCATGACATAGAAGTGTATCTACAAGGCCATTACACAGTAGCAGACAGACTTATTCAAAGAAGGTACAGTCTAAAGAAGGAAGTATTACTATCCCTTTATTAGATGATGTCACTTAAAGGAGAAAGATTGAGAGGGATGCAGTGTCATGGAATAAAGACTTTATAGAACCCTGCAGTTTGAAGCTGCTCCTGTTTCTCTGTTGTATAATGATAATTACATTAGAAAAAAAAAGTCTCACTAACTTGGTGATTAGGCAAATTGATCCAGTTGAGTGTAAAGCAGATTTTCAAACAGGAGTAAGCAGGTTATAACAAGAACAATGACAGTGCTGGGCCCTTATTAAAGGAAGTTAAATACAACAGAGATGTGATCTGCAAAGGACAAAGACTATAATAGTTCTTGTTTTTCTGCACTATTTTGCGGTCGGGACATGTATGTTTCAGGACAAAACCCACAACATGGTGTTAAAAAGTTTCCTTTTCAATTCTGTGTATATGTATCAGTGTGCACTTGCATGTTTGTTCAGTTGTTATGATAACTGAGGATAAAAACCTCTCGTGTGTAGCACATTCAAACATTGACTTACAAGACCCCTTCAGCATTCTTCATTTGAACCTCTGACCTCTAATCTGTACACAGTCAGCATTGTTAGAAGAGACTCATCATTGTAATTTTTTTTGCTTTCTTGCCCCATGGAATAACCATTTTTCCATGTAATGTGTTTTTTTCCCCAACATCCAGACGTAGATGAAGTTGTGTTTTTTTTTTTTATCTTGTATTTGTAGTTCCTCCTTTAATTATATTTTTAATTTCTCCGTTAACTCGTTCATTTTCTTCACCGGGGTTTGTTACCTGAGTGTCCATTCTATGACTTGAGATGGATACAAGTTTTTTATTTTTGCATTTATTACCTATCGCTGCCAGACAACCCTAACACCAGTGTCATGTTCTAACTGACAGCATGAACAGCACAAAAGGTCAACCTTCTTTAAAACAATTGAATATTAACAAGAAGACAACACTAGTTTCATCACCAGAGGGGGGAGATGTTTGTCTAGTTGGCCTAAGTTCAGAGAGGTCATGGTGTAGGATCAGCTAAATAACATAAAGAATGCTGCTTAGTGTGTGGGAAGTCCACTGTCTCACTCACGGGGTAGATGCTCTCTGACATGGGGCTTTAAACAAACCATCTCTCATGACTTCAAACTGCCCAATAAGCAGTTTAAGATCCAAAACACGAGTGTAAATTGTCTAAATATGCGCCAGGCTGTAAACTTACACAATCAACAAGAACCTTTTTCAGGGTTGGAAATTGTTTTGATAAAATAGACTTGTAATCTGTCACCAGAGTCTAATCCCTCAATGTGCAGTTAGGTGCAAAGGCTCCAAATGCTGAGTGAGCAATTTGACAGCAACATGTGAAATCCTGTTAGCACTGGGGGAGCAATATGTGTGACCAGTTTAGCGTTGTATTTTTTAATGTAGACAACTAAAGTAACATATCAACAATTGTGGCTCCATAAATTGCAGTTTCCTCTTCATTGTGATTCAAACATTAATTAGGATTAATTAACTAACCCAAACCTCCTAACAAAAGGCGGCTTGAAGGAGAAAACATTAGTTTTCTTTGTATTAGAGTGCAGTAGACACACCATGCACTCTACAATAATAATCCCATTACAAAGCACCTTTCAAGGTGCCACACAGGCAGATATTAAAATACAGGGAGTAAAAAAACAAAGAAACAAGCGGACCAAAGGCAGTTATAGTGCAATATAAGAACATGTCCAGCAATGATTTCAAAGTGGACCCAGACTTGTCTAAGACCCTCCATTGTCTAAGATAGTTGCAAAGAGCCCTGAACAACAAGGGCTTGATTACCTTGAGTCACAAGCCGAGATTCAGGAAAGTTCCTCGAGGATCTAATAAACAGGGCTCATGTTCATAAAACATTAAAAGATCTCAAATGTAAGGTGGTGCCTCACCATGTAAGGCTTTATAAACAAGCAATCAAATCGTAAAATCTATTCTACAACTTAACGTTAACCATTGACGGTCGTCATGAACTGGAGTCATGTTCTCACTTCTGCTCGAGTTGGTTGAAAACCAAGCACCAACATTTTGGACTTACTAAAGTTATGCTTAGTTATATTTATAGTTCTACTTTCTTTACGGATACCTGAAGTGTTTTACAGTAATCAAGTCTGCAGGGCATGAATACGCGAATTACCTTTTCATCAAGGGAGAGAAAGAGTCAAATCCAAGCATATTATCTTCACAAAATTGAACAATGTTATGCTATATCATGTTTTCATCTTATTGTAGAGGTCTATTAGAAATCCAAAGGACTTCTGACAGCAAAACCAGAAACTTGTTTTGATTCTGATTATCTTACAGTATACTGTCTGTCCTTATCTCTAGGCTGCAGCTGGCTGGTGGTGGTGGCGGCTGTAGCGGCCTCTCTCAGCGGTCTGATGCTGGGCTATGAAATGGGTCTGACCTCTGGAGTCCTCTTGCAGCTGCGGGGCCTCCTCTCCCTCTCCTGCCGGGAACAAGAACTGCTGGTCAGCTCCCACCTGCTCGGCGCTCTCCTCATCTGCCTGGCCGGAGGTCCTATTCTCGATCGCTACGGCCGCCGCTGGTCGTTGCTTCTGAGCGCCGCCCTGGTGGTCGGAGGAACAGTGGTGCTCATCGCCCTCACCTCACTTTATTCACTGACTCTTGGCAGGGTGATCGTCGGCATGGGGACAAGTCTGTCAGGGACAGGAGCATGTCTGTACATTGCGGAGATTTCGCCGAGGGAGAGGCGGGGTCTGCTGGTGACGCTGTACGAGCTCATGCTGGTTGTGGGTGTCATGCTGGGGTTTAGCTGTAGTTATGCCTTTGCTACTCTTACTCAGGGCTGGGTGTACACGTTTGGACTCGTAATCCCACCCGCACTCCTGCAGTTCAGCGTACTTTTGTTCCTCCCTCCAAGCCCCCGATTCCTTGTGGCGCAGGGAAAAGTGGAGCAAGCCAGGAAAGTGCTGACCAGAATGAGGGGTGGGGTTCAGGAGCATGTGGAAGTGGAACTTAGAGACATTCAGGTGGGGCTTAAAGAAGAATCAGACCATAGTTTCCGGGAGTTGTTCAGTTCTAAGGCTAACTTGCGTTCTCGGCTGCTAACAGGTGTAGCCTTAGTTTTCCTTCAGCAGGCTACAGGTCAGCCCAACATCCTGTCCTACGCTTCTCCTCTCCTCCGCAGTGTCGGCTACAACAGCGACGCGGCGGCGACGTTAGCGTCCACCGGGTTCGGAGTGGTCAAAGTGGTCGGCACCATCCCAGCCGTGCTGCTGGTCGACCGCGTGGGACCCAAGAGCTTTTTGTGCGTGGGCGCTGTTGCAATGGGAATGTCTTTAGTTGCTCTTGGTACATTGACTCTGCAAAGTAACACTCACCTCACCAGCCTGTGTACAAGTCAGACTTTACTAAACCACACACAGTCCCCATGGGATTTAAACAGAACCTCTATAGACCTGGACGAAAGTGACTTTTTCGCCACTGACCTCCCCACCCAATGGAACAGTGAGGAGGCACAGGGGGCGAGCCGAGATGTCGACGGGATTAGCGAGAAAGAAGGAGGAAGGACACATGTAGAAGTTTCTTCCTCGCTGAGGGTGGCGTCATTGATCAGCTTGCTGGTGTATGTAGCAGCCTTCTCCATAAGCCTCGGCCCAAGTATGTATGTCATGTACTTTTCTTCAACCACTCCCTTTGCATGCACACAAATCAAAATAAGCAAAGGAGTAGCTGTTGACACCACGCATTCTCTGCTGGTTCTGCACACAAAACAAACAGCAGCTATTTCACATACATAGTCAATGGCGATTACACGTTTTTATCTGGTTCTAATGGCTGCAGCATTCAACACATTTTACATAAAGGACAAAGTACAAACATTTATCATACAATAACTAGGTGTAGGCGAAGTATAGACTGAAAAGTCTCCTCAGATAAAGCAGCGTGGACCCTGTCTTTAAAGGTTCAAGCCTCTCCTACAACTTTAACCACAAAAATGTTCAAAAATTAAAATCATAAAAGACTGTTCTGAACGGTATTTTATGTCTGCGTGTCTTATTAACTCTCGCCTTCCTTCCCAGTGGTGTATGTGGTTCTCAGCGAGATCTTTCCGATGGGAGTGAGAGGCCGGGCTGTGTCTGTGGTGTCGGCAGTAAACTGGGCCACCAACCTGCTCATCTCCATGACATTCCTCACAGTAACAGGTTTGTGTTGGTTGTGTATTGGTCACACTTGATTAACGTGTTGGAGTAAGCTTATAGATTAACTTATCAGTTTTTTGGAAGTAGAGTTGAATTAAGGGAAAGAATTACTAAGAAGATAAGCATTCACTGTTCTCTTATGTAAAAGATTAATTCAAAGTAAGTGAAAAATGTAACTCAGTCAGGCTTTGTGCTTTTTTACATTGTAATTTTACCCGACACCAATAAAGACAGATGATTGTGTGTTATGTATGAGGAAGCAGTGTTGATAAAGCTCTATCAGGGGTTTTTAGCTGGTTAGGAAATAATGATGCTTCCTCGAGCCCTATAATGAAGTCAAACCAGACCATCAGCATCAACACTGAATATAACCATATATTGATTGTTTGAAAGCATGTTACTGCTGCAACAGGTTGGGGTCAGTCGCTGCCAAAACGATAACATGAGAATACCTCTTCATCCAAAGTGGTCGCTAAGATAGACATAATGAAAGATCTTACAGAAGGTTTAAGTAACAATGATACGATATGTCCATTCGTCTGACAACATCAACTTATTATGGGATATATTAAAATCTGCCATGATTTGATTTAGATTTCTTACAATTCAGGGGACAATAGGTGACTTTTATAGAGTAAGTTTTGTTTATGTAATTTAAAAAAGGGGAACTATAATAGGATTTGACCTTTTTATTTTGAAAATATCAGTTTGGCCAATACATTAATGGGCAGATATCAGTCGGTGCATCTTAAACTAGACAGTATGGAGATGTTTTCACTTTCCATTAATGGCATTGAATGGACTTATTTTGAATTATATTAGTATATAAACATATTGATAGTTATGCCCCTATAGACAGAGATTTAAAGCTCAACATATATAACTTGTTTACTTACTTTCACCCTGTCTCTGTTTTGAAGTCAAAACTGTTTGCCGACACCTACTGTAACCAGCTAGTCACTATTTAGGTCACCTTTTGTAGCTCAAGAAAAGGCTTTAAGTGTCATGCCCTAAATTGCATAGTTTACTAATCAGTACATGTAAGCTAAATCACAGCAAGCTGCTATTATGTACATCATACCGATCGATCAGTTTCATTCATCACTTGTCATTTTAACTTGCCACTCACTTCACAGAATGTCTTTAATAGTCCTGGATAGTTCACTTACAGTAGCTCCTTTATAAGAGGTGGTTGTATATACCTCTTATTTTATTTGTATTTATCTTATCTATTCTGTTTCCATTTTTATTTTATACTACCTACTTGCTACTTGTCTTTGTGCTGCTGCTGCTGCTGCAACACTGAATTCCCCCTCTGGGGTTAAATAAAGTAGTATCTTATCTTATCTAACAAACATAGTCAAGCAAGTAGGTTAACACACACACACACACACACACAGAACTATGCTGACTGACTGGGGTTACTTGCAGGAATGAGTGAACACGTATTTCTCTGCTCGTTTTTCTAGAAAGGATCGGCGTGCATATTGTGATGTTCCTCTACGCTGCCATGAGCTTTGTTCTGCTGGTGTTCGTCATCCTCTGTATCCCCGAGACCAAAGGTCGTACGCTGGAGGAGATATCTAAAGAACTGGCCAAGAAGTGAGAGGCAGCAGTACACATCACCGTAATGTTTACTTTACTAGTTTACTAGTGGTTTTGTTTATCCTGTTTTACCCGTCTTTGTTTATTTACCAGGAAGCACTTCGAGGTCAAACTGTATCGGCAGGTTCAGCCGAAGGAAAGCCTGACCAGCAAGAGCAGCGTGTCGAAAGAGATTCCAGAAAATGTCTGACTCCTTGAAACACACGACAACTGTACACCTCAGCTGATGAGCAGGGATCAACTAGGACAATAAGTTTAAAGCTGTTAAAAGTGCTCACCTTTAATCCAGTTTAATTCCTACAATGATGCAAGGGTCAGAATGCTCCTTCCAGCTAAATACTGCATGAGCAGGAAATAAACAGGGATGGTGATATTACACTTCAAAGATGGAGTAATGCAGAAGTATTTTTGAATTGGCTCAAGGTCAACGATGGGGATGTGATATCTGAATGAAAAAGAAATATATTATATAATGTTCTTTTTATGTCTATCCTCCTACTTAAGAATACAGAGCCAACAATGAAAACAGTTACGTTTTCCCTTTACCACGTCAGTCTTAAAGTTTCCAATTCCAGAAGACATTGTATTGACATTTATTTGACTCCGTATGACTATTTATATATCAATGAAAATCAAAGACGTGACAAACACGGAGATTTATCACATCAAAAACTGCAAGTGTTTGCTTGGTTGCAAAATCACTTGTAAACCATATAATGTTTCACAAGCTTCCTCCTGTCAAATGTTATGTAATAACACAAACAAGGTTCGAACCAGTCACACCAGTTCAGCTACACTGTGATCCAAACATCGACTGTCACTATGTCCCTGTCTTTGGAAAGGCCCGGTGTCTTCCCTTTCACATTTTATGGGAACATGCAATCAAGAAAATATAAAATCATCAGCTGCAGAATCCTCTGCTGATCCAACCGAAACAGTAACTACATACTGTATGCCAATGTTCCTAGAGGTAACGTTTGGTGGATAATACAACGACTGGTACAGTTGTAGTATCACCAGTGCGAAAGAGAGAGAATGTGTTTTTGTATGTCAGTGGTGATGTAATTGTACTTTAGTATTTGATTAACTTGTGTCATGTTTAACTGCAAAAAGACTTGACCTGTGTTTTGATTAAAACTACAAACTTCTTAATCTGTTCTTTGAAACACATCCTTTTCTTTGTATGTAGTAGTTTATATGTGAACACTCACTTTACACACAGAGCAAGGAAGGAAATGATGAGAAATAAGAGTGCAACATACTGAACAGTCGTCCTGTTGTGGCCTGTTTAATCATTTATTTTTATACAAAATACAAAATCCTGCACAAATGTCACAAATCTTTAATTCACACTGGATCACACAGTCCATCCCACAGTTCTGAAATGACGTCAAAGTTTTGGCCGACACCTTTTCCATCCGATGCTTTCACTATATACATATAACATACACATCAACTGCCCCTCAGTAGGATCCCATTTCAAAACACTTCACCATTCGTTGTGTTTTTTCTCTTGTTCAATCCACAGATGGTTGGTTATTCAGACAGTTGAGGGTTAATGGTGTGAGCATGACCTCTTTGAACACTTTCTTAAGAATGTGTATGAGTTCATCTCCAAATCTCGACATGGGACAGTGATAGAAAAATATCTGCTCAACACCTTTGTGTAAGTGGATGCTTTTGTTATAATGACTTCTTCACATTAACATGACACATTCTGAAAACTTGTTGTACCTTTACAGTTATCTCCGAGACCAACTACAGACTTAAAAGTGAATCTGCCTGATGATTAGCTTTTTTTTAAACAGCTTGATTCTCTGTTGCCACTATACTGGGACTTACTAGTGGCTGTGTTGTAGTAACAGCATTCAGGGGTTAAAAAAACATGTTCCTGACTTCTTCAGACCTTTTCTTGACAGTCTAAAACATCTAAAATATATCTTTGTTGTGTTCCTTTAAGAGAGATTAGCAGCCTATATTAACATTTTCAAGTTTGCCTTGTGTGTGAAATATCATAGACGGCAGAGAATTAAAAACATATAATGTGTGCATTATGATCGGATGCTGAAGTTTGAAACAAACAAGATTAAATGTATGCAGAACTGTCGACCACAAAAAGTACAAAAAATATGAAAAAATAGTTAAATTAGACGTCCATGTGTTTGGTGAGCAGATGTGTGACCTGCATATGGATCAGCTCGCCCTCTGTGGAACAGTCCAGACCCAGACTATGCTTTGACTGCCGTACGGACAGAAATATTCATAACATTGAATGCCTTGGATAAGCTTTAACACCTAAAAAACAAGCCATGGACGGAGATTTTTTCCAGAGAAAGTGGAGAAATGGGACGTCTTGTAATGGTATATGGAGGGTTAAAGGTGAGGCTTCTCAGTGTAAGCATACAGACTCCTTGCAATGGAGATCGGTGAAGACGTGTCTTTCAGTGGCCATGCAATAACACAGACATCAAATGACTTTCAGTATGAGTCTGATACTGACGATCACTTTCCCCCAAAGGTTTTCTTTAAAAAGCGGCAGGTTGAGGCTTTTTGAGTCTCAAGAGCCACACATTCCAGGACAGGACCAACTTTAAGTAAGAGGGAAAATTTAAGTCTCCAACCGGGGTTGTTGAGAATTTAAAAATAAGTCCAGTCGACATCCAGTCCTCTGATCTTGTTTGACGTTTAGGGATGTTGCCACGTAGAGTTTCAAATCAAGCAAATAAATGAGAGGATTAGGTGCTTCTTCACTTCCTTTCTTTCATGTCTTTCTGTCTTTGACCTTTTGTTTTATTTGCAGAGGGGTCTCTTACACTCGAACAGTAGTGGGTAGACCTGCTCCACAGCTGTGGCCACAGTCTGCACATTTGGTCCTGACCAATGAGATGGATGGATGGAGGGGAGTGGAGTGGAGTGGGGGGGGGGAGTGAGCATGAGAACAAGTTTTGAGTAATTAAACAGAAAATGCAATAAGCCTCAAATACACAGAAATAGGGAATAGCTGCTACCATTACCACAAAGAAGGAGGGAAGGGCTGACAAAACAAAGTAAGTTCTTCTAGGGTCATGTTTGGCTTATTGCGTGACATTCAAAGAATTTCACACTGAGTAAAATTCCTTCAGGATTTGGGTTTTTTACAAACCGCTTTTCTGGTTATAACAAGCTACAAGAGTATATTATGTCAATCTGGCCTCAATCCTTTAAGCTGGCGAGGCCAGCCGTGTATGTAAAGGAGGCTGTGTCTGTGCATGTGTGTGTGTGTGTGTGTGTGTGAGGTACCTGTTACTGTGATGCTGCCAGTAGAGAACACCTGTATAGTAGCCTTGATGCTTTTGATCCTGTACGTGGCAGCAGGATGGAGCTCTGGTTCATAACTGACAAAAACCCCAAATAGACATAGTTACAAACTGTTCACGAAGACTTTAAAAACATGTTCATGTGCAGCATGTGTTGTCATATAAACACACCAATACAGTCTCTGTGCCAGCTTTACACATAGATGTACCACACGCTAACCTCAGTGCTCCCACCACTAGAGGTCACCCTGTCCTCGCAAATGTTCAATTCAATTCAATTCAAAAAACTTTATTTGTCCCTGGGAGGGGGGAGGCAATTCAAAGGCACACAGAGCAGTAAATTAACAACAGTGCAGGTAAAAAAAACATTTTAACCTAAATATAAAGTGTCAATTTAAATACAACTTAAAGCTTAAACTTAACTTAAAAATACAAAATATAAAAGAGTAGATATAAGTGGACAGTGATCGGACTAACAGATGTAAACAGATGTAACCAGAACTATGTGCAGTAAACGAGAAATAAATATATATATACAGAGCTATGTGCAAGTAGGCAAATACTAAATGATAAGTTAATAAGGTGCATGGTGAATAATGGAACAACAGAACTAATATATACAATATAACTGTAAAGGTAAAAATGAGATAATGTTGAATCACTAATAGTATATATTATACTAACAGATACAACTTGTATAATAATAAGTATTTCTTATATGTACAAAAGGTCAAATCAAACAATAATAACACTTTTGGAGTAATTATGATATTAACTTTACAACCTCATAAAACACGAGATTCTGGACTGAAAGGAAGAACAATCTAAAACATTAATACTAAGTAGTTCAGAACAGGATTCAGATGATTTGAATTAGAGTGACGATAGTGATTGTGATGCACGGCACTTCACTACCTGGCAATAGGTCGGTTTTTCTTAGTGAAGTCTATAAGGTGGATTGCAAACGGCATGGAGCACACTGCCAGCACGTTCACGACTTTGAAGGCTGAAAACCTCACCTAAAAAGATACAAAACACACACATGCACAGACACGTTTGGAAATGTATTTATACGTTTAAAGGTGCCCTATACTTGTGAGGCGTTAAGTGCAGGTAAATATACCTGCATGTTGGCTTAATCTCTTTACAAATCCAAGGTATTACAAGAGTCAAATACAAATTTCCCCAAGGGGACAATAAAGTGTGACATATTGAAAGTGTTCTAAGGCCTATCCCTCTCTGGCACAAATATACATCTAATATTCAGGCACATTAGCCTAAACTGTGACAATAATGATGGGATTGAAAAGCACATATTTTAAATCTATTGGTTTTAACATACTACAACTCTAGAGTCATATACAAAGCAATTAGTCTATTTGATTTTTTAACATTTCAAAATTATTTCTGTGATACTTGAGAATCTAAACTAGCATCCATACCTTGAGGATTAGCCAGACAATATACAATGCAGATATTTTTGATACACTCTGCACCTGCTTTCAAATGTTCTGCACAGTTGTGATGTTAATGTTACTGCATGCAAAAATAAAGACCTGTCGAGCAACAGCTGAGGGATTATTCTCACCTTGAAGCCCAGTTTCTGCAGACAGCGTGCTAACCTGCGAGCACCCCGCTTCGCATCATCCTCACTGAATAAAAGGAGAGCAGGAGTGAGTAACAGCGCAACAGATAGAGGAACTGTAGGTTCAGGGCACCAACAAAGTCATCACTATGCAGAACTCAAAATGTAGCAGGTGTTACAAATGGTAATGGGGCTGCATTATTGGCAGGGAAATTTCACAAACATCAGCTGACAGTGAAATTACTGCACCTACATGTAATGAGGCCAGACAGCTCAGGACATACTCAGCCATTACTTCTCTCACCACAGGAAAATCAATGACCTTATGTCAACCAGCATGGCCATTTATTATGTGCACTTAGTTTTTTACATACAGTCAGCTTTGTTCAAGTGTGTGTTAGTGTTTCGTATACAGTGGGTCTATACCTTGTTGCTCCAGTGCAGATGATTTTCCCTGAGGACCAGATTGAGGCTGTTATCTTGGGTTTACGAAGCTTCATCAGAACTTTCTATACAAGAGAATAAAAGTGATTTAAATTTGCCAACTGCCCACATCATACACCGTTTTTAATGCAGCAATACTGTACACAAATGAAGTAAAGGTGTGTTGCTTATGATCTTGACATGAAGGAAGTAGTTCCCGCTGCAGCAACCTTTGCAGTCTCACGTACCCCTACTTCTGGCTTATAGATGACGTTGATTCCCTCTAAGGCAATGGTGCGTAGGTTGAGGTGGCACCTGGTCCTGAAGGTTGCCACCACATTGGTGATAATGATATCAAGTGCATCATCATTGCTGGAATCCATGAGGAAGTGTGCAGTGCGGCAAGAGGACCACCGGCGCTTTCTCCTCACGCATTGATCATCAATGCCACCATCACCAACATTTAAGGGCTGGACGAGGACACAACTAGGCAAAAAAAAGGGAAAAAATTTATTTAGAAAGATGGAAATAAGAATCCTTGCTTGAATCTTAATCGTGTCTTTAATGCTTTTATGACTGTTTTCATGAGTAACTATAACATAGATTTTGCACAATCAGCTTGCATATAGAGACAATCCCACTTTGTAAATGCTGTTGATAAAATGACATATAATAAAAAAAGTTTAACTTGTTACCTTAGGAGCAGCACCAATACATCTGATTTAATCTATACATCTGTTTCCCTTCCACTTGAGATACAGAAGTACGATTTAAAACACGAATCACACAGTCATCTGAAAGACATTAAGATGAAAAATATCAACATCTCTCAAACAATATGTTTCTCTCAAATATGCGACCAATAATTCAGCCTGGTTAAAACCTAAACTAGCATCCAGTGTGTGTTTTACAGTGTGATCTGTTGCTACTATAATAAGATGCAAGATAAGACAAAACCACAACAATGGAGACTAAACGTGATGTGTTGTGCATTTACAGCTTCATTCTGTAAACACTTAGTGTACTACTGGTGATAGTTTTAGCAAAATAACACGGTTTGTTGGCGTTAAAGCTGCTCTTTCACTCAGTGTTTACGTATACTAAGGCAGGCTTGTTAGTAAATGATACAGGCTAATCTTCAACGAGTATAAGTGAGCCTATCCTCTCCTAACTTACTTTACTCTTCCTTTAGCATTATTGCATGTTCATTTGGAAAGTATAACACGATGGAAGACAACAGACAAACAACAAAGTAGTCCTACTAATGCCCAGCTAATGTTGTAAATAAAGCTGCCCGTTAGCTAGCAACAAAGAAAAAGTCCACAGGCAGTAATGAATGAAAAGTTGTTAGCTAAGCTAGCTAGCAGGCTAGCAGTCTAACGTTGTACGGTAGTTTCACAGTTTCCTGGTGGGTTTGCGTTTTAATAACAAAATGTGTTTTTGTGAAATGTTTGTTTAGAGTCTTAAGCTACCTCCTTGCTCGGTGCTGAAACCCCGAGACATAAACAATCCAGTCAACGGTGAAATTTGTGCACGGAGCCTCTCAGACTCCCTCTCCGTCAAGCGCGATGACAACAAAGACAACTTCCGCTTTAAGCTTTTCAGATTTCAAAATAAAAGCGGATGGCCGCGTTAACTCAGTTGCAGCGCTACAGACAACATAGTCTAAAAGTAATCTAAATTACCTAGCAGCTACATGTATGTAGTGACATAGTCCAATTTTAAATAGTATAGCAGAAGTAAAACAACTGTGAAAATACTGACTGCAGAGGTAGATGAGTAGGGAGTATTTACTTATAAGGTATTCCCTTCCTGTGAATAACTATATAGATTAAGATTAAGATTAAGATTTACTTTTATTGATCCCTGCAAAAAAAAAATTCAGTTCTTACACTCTGTAAGTCATGAACACACACATAGGCTGAAATATACACACATGTGCAGAAACAGGATCCCATGGACATTCACTAATGGAGAGATGTCAGGGTGATGGGGCTGCCCACAGCGGGTGCTCCTGAGTTGATGGTGGGGAGGGGGTTTGGTGCCTTGCTCAGGGTGCTGATCTGGCACCTCTCCAGCTACTATTTGGTCCACACTGGGACTTGAACTGGCGACCCTCTGGTTCCCAACCCAAGTCACTACAGACTGAGCTACTGCCGCCATATACATGTTAGTTTGTGAATATCAGTAGTAGCCTGCTGAAGTATATTGCTGTTTTTTTTTTTTAATGTGAAGCCTTTTTAAAAATTAGTTACTATAAGACTACAGTTTTTTTTTATTATCAAAATCATCTTGGGTGAACCTTAAATGGTTTAACCATTTCCTGTAAAAGTGAGTGGGACTAATTGGACTAAACACCTGTGAAAGGAGGTTTCTACTTGACAGCCCCGGTGTTCTGGCTCTTGCTACCCAGTCACAGTTGAGATGTAGGGGCCATGCTGTAGGTGGCTAGCACAGCATATCAGTATGGCAAAGGGACATGATTGGGATGAAGGGTTTCATCACTGAGCCTTGTCCTTTAATAAGGGACAAGTAGCCTGTTGCTATTTGTGTTGCTTTCAAATATTAGTAAATATAAAGTTTAAAGTGGGTGTGTGAGGTATTTTCTCCAGATAATATTTAGCATTAGCCAAAAGCCTATGAAATTCCTTTAATAACAAAGTCAAATTGGATGGCAGTGCAGGGGGGTGGGGGAGGGGGAGAGGGGGGGGTGGATTGACAGAGTCGCGAGGCTCCCTTGAAAAACCCAACTCAAAGAAATTAATTTCATCGGTAAACATGTCATGAATTATATTTGAGTCTGTGAAAATTGTAATTTTCCAGTCAGAGAAGGGGTTAAAATGCTGACCAAAACTTTGTCTTTGTCAACATCTATACTTCTGCCAATATAACACTTAACAGGCTTATGTTAGCAGCATCGGTAGACTACAGTGTGTAACTTTTGTTAAGTGTTTATTGTGTATTGACATTTTGGCTATTTGGATTAGAACATCTCCAAAGAAAATGACCACATCTGGCCTGTAAATGCACCTCTGGGAAGTCTGTACAGGCTACAAAAAGAGAAGGAGTCAAGTTTGTAGGCGGCTGGGAATGTTTGTGTTATCAATGAGAAAATTCACTGCCGCTCCCGTGGTTCATGAATGAATGTAATGAATGGATGCTGAGGGTTCTGTGCACTGTCACGCTGTGCTCTGATTGTGACCTTTTAAGCGGACTGAGAATGAATTTATGATGTTTCTCTTGGTTTTACTCCTCCTTTAGCTCATTTGACTCAGCCACATTGTGTAACTTTAAAAAAAAACGGCATAAAAGTTAAAAAGATAAGAATGACATTTAATCTGCAATACTGAAGCTAAACACTGATTTGATTGTGTGTGGGTTCATGCATGCACATTCCTGCATATTTGTTTATACAGGTTAATATCGTGACTTATTGCTTGTATATCCTCAGATTTGTTCATTGTGTCATATAACCCAGCGCTTCTGCCGGGACCACCGCAAACACTTCTACGCCTGGCCTGCACCCAAACGAAACAGCAAAATAACTTCTTTATGATTCAGCCTTGTTGTTATTGTTCTCCCTCCTTGGTTACCAAGTTGTCTCCTTTCCATCTCACTAATCCTCCCCGTTTCTCCTACTGAAACATAGCCTTGCATTTCACATCCATTCTGCACAAGAGCCTCGTTCGATGAAACGTCCGAAGATGTTTACAGTAAAGGTTCATATTTAGAGCAGGTTAGGAAAGCTCGATACTTGTGTTTGTGTGTGCTGTGAGACGCAGAGTGCAGGAGTGTGTTTACAGATTTTTGGGCAGCTCATCACCGGGGCAGTGTCTTCCCAGGGGAACAATGCTCTTATACTCATTAGGTCATAAGATGCAGCATGTAAACACACAGATGTGAGCACTTAGGACTTAATAGATGCAGAAATGTCAGAGAATAAATAGACAGTCCATCACTGCAACTACCCAGTGTGCGTGTGTGTGTGTGTGTGTGTGTGTGTGTGTGTTTGAGCTTGTTTGTGTGTCAGGGAGAGAGTGACTGAGGGAAAGAGAGAGAGAAGTCATTGTTCATACTATAATATATTATATTTTGTGCATGTAACAATAGTTTTGATCTGAATTTTGTTTTATCAGCTGTTGATTTACTTGAAATTTGTACACCTATACATATCAAACCTGACGCAGAAAAAAATGACACAGTCAGATTGTTGCTGTTGGGGTGAACAATATTCTAACAAGACTAGATGGAAGTGACTTCTAAATACATGCAGATCCCAAGAGGTGTGTTTTCTCCTTAACCTCTGGATGACCTGGACCGTTTGGTATTCTTATAACAAACAGCTCATGAGGTCAAGTGATTTTCTTTAAACTCACAAGGACGGACAAAAGATCTTCAATAAAATAACAAATTGGCCTTTTTTCCTTCAGCTTTCCAAAAAAACACTGACTAAATAGGTCTAGATTATCGTTTCTTTTTCAAACTTGACTTGTTCATGTCAGCAGATGCGTCTTTGCAGAGATGTTCTGCAGGGGTGACCTCACTGTTGCCTGTAAACTGGGCGTGTTTGTCAGGACCCCAGTGTTCTGTTTATGTTGGGCGTACATCACAGGCCTTTTTTGAAAGGACTTGGAGAATGGAGTTAAAGCGTCTGAGTGTCTTTGCAGTGGTGTTGTAAAACTAAGTTCATCTGTACTTTAGGTAGGTCTGTGGGAACTCTGTGTCCGATTGCTAAAGCTTTAACAGTTTTGAGTTTGGAGAAGGCTTGGAACAGATGAGGAAGGGAGGGAAGAAAGCTGGAAATTAAATGAATAAAAGCAGGAGGAACATTCTCTATATGATGGATAAAGTGAAAGAGATAAGCCAGCTAAAGTTCACCGTTTATCACACTGGTTGGAAGCCCAGTACTGTACTGTATGTTGCTTTGCTATAGTCCTTGTTTTGTAAATTTAGGGTATCTGACGGTTGTAATGATTTCACTGCTTTCTGGATAAAGGAGAAAAGACATGGAACATCAGGTTGTATTTCAAGATACAACAACATACAGTATTTGAAAACAGAAGTTGGCTAGTACGTTGCATTAGCTAGTAAATTCCCAGCTAACTAAGAATTAATATCTTTCCTATACTGAATTGTTTATCACTAAACAACTGCCAGCTGTTTCCTATAGCTAACGCTAATTCTAGCTAGTAAGTGGCTGAATGCTAATGTTATGTTGTCGTCTGATTGGCTGATAGTTGATCAAATATGTTGTTTTACTTGAATTGCAATATTTTCAGACGTGCATATTTATACCTTGTTTTCTGGAGTTTATTATTTGAGGAGTGGTGAAATGATGTTTTGTCAGATATCAAAAATTCATATTCTTTTTTTTTTAAGCTCCCCACCCTGAGGACGAGGCAGAACATGTTTTCTGTGGAACAATATAGAGAATACCTCTTTTGCCTGCATGTCAAATTTGAATAGATACATATTGTATATTCATGGCTGTATCCCTAAAATAGATACACATATATTGTACAATTATATCACTATATGCTTGTGTACTAATCTCTATCTGTGTGCACTTATGAGTGAGTGTTTCTGAGACAGCGATGGATTGTGTGTGACTTACCATGCAGAGGGAATCCAGCACTCTGGTAGAGCAGCTCCGGGGTCTCCCAGAGTAAACAGAGACGTGGGAACGACCAAGCCTGTTTATATCAGCTCCACTCTTACTGGGACCAGTCAGCCAGGCATCAGGGGCACAGCCAACACACTGGTCTGCATGTAGGTTACACTCACACACATAGTTGCATAATGCATAAAAGCAATCAGGTTGGTTTTTATTTGCTTTAAAAGAACTTTTGGTTGAACAGAAATGACAAGTTTGCTTGACAAGAAGAGGAAACCCAGCCAGGTTAACCTCTTTTGGCTGTTAAGCTTTAAATGTTAAACTAAATAAGTCACTATCTGACATAGAATATAAGGACAGAAACAATGTGCCAGCAGAATAATCAATCATACACAATTTAAAAAAGAGCATGGACATTCCATCTCAAAAGTAGTAAGTGCTACATAGAAGTGCAATGTTCTTTTTTTTTCTCATCGTCTCATCAGAGCCACAGATGAGGCTGAGTTCAGACATAGAGACCATCACTCCAACACTCATCGTGCCAAAAGTACGGACCTAACATTAACACACCTGCACAAATGTTATGGAGTTCCCAGTTAGGCTGTGTTTAGACTACTTTTAAAAATGATGACATTACGATGAACATTTTCTTACTGCAACTTCAGTCTGCAGAGAAAACACCTGCCGAGGACAAAGAGGGGTGAGATAATGCTGAAGAGGCTGGGGGCGGGATAATTGATACTATATAGGCTATTGAATTTGTATTTAGAAAAAAAAAATTCTACTTTTTTATTGATCAGGTCTTACATTTTATAGTTTCCTACGTTGTTGGTTAAATCCCTTCATCCCACTAATCATGATAAATGAAATAACACTTTTGCTAAAGCTTCATTATGAGGATTTACAGGTAAAAACAGTACCTGTGAGGAATATCCAAACAATTAAAACAGGGTCCAAAACATAGATGGTTTTATTTATTTCTCAAATACGTCCTTTAGAGATAATAGGATGTGACTCAATAAATATATCTGTAGAGTTTGCCTCATGATATCAGTACATTCCACTCATAAGGCAAGTATATTTAAGTGTTTATATGGATTAAAAAAATTATTTTTAGGAAGGAAAATCCAATTTTATATCAAAGTATTAAAGAACGCATATGTCCACTGCTTTTAGAACTAAATGAAAATCCATATAGCGAAACCTCTTTTGGTTGCTCTAACTAAAAGAGAAATGAACAAACAATACATTTCAGAACTGAGGCCCACTTGCCCTTTTTGCCATTACCTCAGACAGACAGCCTGTGTTTGGCTAAAGAAGGAGTTGCTGTAAGCTTTGTGAAGTGGCTACTTCCTCCCTCTCTAGAAAACAGGGCGCTCTGAAAACAAACTGCTGTAAAGGGTAGAGAAGCTTGTCTATATAGTGGCATCTAACTATCGCAGAGTGAAACCATCCGTGTTTCAGTTGGTCAGGAGCAGGAGGGTCAACAGAACTCGATTTAGTTTCACACCTGGTGGCCTTTGAGATAAAGTTGTTTCTTTGCACTCAGGATTGAAATGCATCGTTGTAAATGTGTCTTTATGTATGGTAATGTATTTTGTAGAATTATGACTATCTTCTCCCACATCTCCATGCATGCGTGGGTGTTCAAAGAGTGCCCCAAATGTTGTGCTTGTAAAGGTTTGAATTTGTGCGGAATAGGGAGGGAGGTGATGACATAGAAGGATGTTTTGGGGTGGCGTTTGGGGAGCGAGTCGGGGGAAAAGGTGTAGAATGATGATAGGAAGGAGGGACATTTGATAAGGGGGTTGTTGTGTTTTCGCAGCTAAGACTTTGGGAGTATCATTTGTACAGTCTGCAGCGTTGTTGCATCTCTACAGACACGCATCTTATTGATCTGTTTTTGTTCATGCTTGTGTTTGTGTGGGTGTGGGATAAGTAAAGCAACTCAAATGTAAACCTATGCATGTGTACGCACACCAAACCCACAAACCCACACTGATATCTAAATGAATGGCCTCCTTGGGGAGTCATCCAAAGGCCACGGGCGTTTGGGAGAAAAAAATTCTTGGAAAAAGGATTCATCATCAGAACATTTGCTCATTAGTAAACCCATCTAAGCCAAAGAGCGAGAGCGAGGTATACTGAGGAATACATGGACAAGGTCATATACTTATCACGTTGAAAAGGAATTTACTTCATCATCACTCCAAATGATGCAAAAAGCAGCAGATAAAGAGAGGATCAGGGTAAACCAGCTTTGGTGTGAGGAGCAGGGACATTCAAGATGAGGTAAAGAGCAAATAGTTCAACCAAAGGCAAAAAACAGAGTCCCGATTCCCAGCAAGTTAGTCTCCCTCCATCTCCTTCAGCCTCGCTCTGTGCAGGAAGTCATTAAAGTTTAAACCAATAAAGCTTTGTCAGATATATTGTATCCCCGTCCTCCACAGAGATATAAAATATCGGCCTCCCAGCCTCATCAGACACATGGATCAGCAGTTTAAAGGCCCACAATGGCCTTCTTTGGAGTTCAGAGAGTTTGCTGAAGTTATCAGCTGTCATGTTGTGGGTTTTCAACATAATTGTTTCTAGTTTCATTGAACATGACTCACAGAACAAGGGGATCTTGGGTAACACAAAGGTTTTTTAATGTAGAAATGTTCTTTTTAGCAAATCAACTCCAGCAGTGGGCGGGTTCCAAAACGAGGGTGAACCTTGGGTTGTCGTTCACCAGAGGACGTGGAGTTTGCCTGCTTTCTGTTGGGCAGGCAGGTGCAAAACACCAGCAGTTAGCTTGTGCTAGTTTGCTTTGATTTTTCATTTTCAGCTATTTCATTACAACAATTATGATTGATACTTTTGTTGTATTCTCAGGTAGGTTGCAGCTTAGGTACAAGCCGTAAACGTACACAAGAACCCTGCAGTGGGTGAACATTTCAGGACAACTTGACAACTTTAAGTCCAATATTCATTCTTCTTTTTTTTATTCTGTTCAAAATATCAAACATGTTGGGCCTGCTCGATGATCTATAACCCTTTCAGCTATTGTTGGTTTAGGTGGATGGGTGAAAATGTGTTTATCAGGGTTTCTTTGCCCCAAAAGGTTGCATAGAACACTTACGAATCACTGCATCATCTGTCTATGTGCTGTTTTTTATTATGCTTTCTTTTGGTTTGATTATTGACCTCTTATTTTTGTTTGAAGCCATAATCTGGATCTTACAATTAACGATAATCACACATGTGAAACGTCAAACAATCAGAGAATGATCACCTCCCCATGCATTTCAATAAGCTTTATGGAGCAATATTTGAGTGTCTTCCAACTTTTCCAAGCTGGTTCATTACTTTTAACCCCTCTTCTTAACCACCAAGTGACATTTAGTAACAAAATAAGCATTCGGACGCTTGAGAGCCATATGAAACCAAAAGCAGAGCTGAGAGTGAGTCCAATGAATGTTGGACTTTTGCCATTTCCCCAGAACATTATATAAGATCATCAAGTGTATAAAAGTGGACTAAACCACCTTTACATCATCATTGGTTTGTGGACTAGTGAACTGAAAGTGATGTATTTAGCTGAAGATGTATACAAGTGCAACATCTTCATCATGGTTGACAGGCAGCTTTGAAACCTGTCAATCATAGCTAGGCCTGCCCTGAAGTATACCCTATTTTATCATCAGTTAAACTCTGAAAGGGATACAAATGAAGATCAGGCTGTGTTTAGACCATGAACATATTATGAAAATGTTATTAAAAAGCTACTGAAATGAGGAGATTTCATCACTTCTTTTATATATTGATGTATGTTCAGCCTAAGATTAGAATGTATCGTAACCTCGCTCCATATCTGTTACATGAGTAAACAAGTTCATTTTTCTGACAGTGTTAAGGATCAATGCAGCTGCTTATGCTTCAGGGAACTGCTCTGGAAAGGTTAGCTTATTAGAAATCAGTGCTAAATCAAATGTCTTGTGATTATTTATTGCTCTGTTTGCAAGTGGGTGCAGCACAAACTCCCTCATGGGGAGAGCTAGGGAGGATAGATGCTGTTTCTTTGTGCTCTTTGTGCTTTTATTTCCCCTCTGATTCACTTTTTAACATATGTGGACATTTTTTAAAAATCTTCAAACAAATAGATTGGTTGGACACAGAAAGTGTTTTCCTTATAGCATTGTGTGTCTCTTCATAGATAGATGAACATGATAGAGGAATAGAGGCGAAGAGAGAAAGGAGGAGACAAGGTTAATCCAAACAGACGTGTGCCAGGTTGTTTTTACGATGGTCCCATCAGCCATTATCGTCCTGCTCTGTTATGGTTAAGGATAAATACAGACCTGGGCAATACCAAGGAGGGGGAGATATGTGTATGTGTATGTATTTTTTATGTGTGTCTCATTCTCTCCGGCTCTCCTCCGGGGCTGCAGCCAGAGACGATAACCACAACAGTTTATTCCATTTCATCAGACGCTCTTCTGGCCGTTTCAGCCCTAATGGACAAAGAGCAGAACTCGCCTTTTTATCTTCTTGCTTAATAAAAAATCTTCAGGCCAGTAAGCTCATGAGACTAGCTGTCTCTGAGCTAAATAAATATCTCTGTATTGACAGAAAAAAAGGAAAACCTTAACATAGAGTGTGTTTGTGATAAGTGAAGGGGAGGGGGAATTTTCGATGGGAAAAAAAAAATCAAGGAAAAAGAAGAAGCAAAGACCTTAACGTAGCTATGATTTCATTTTATCTGGCATCAGAGTCTCTGTAAGCTCTCCAAACACCTGTGTTTAAGGCGTGGAGTGAAGATAAACGATAGCTTTAAACTTAGACATAAAGAGAAATGAATCTGCGTGTGTGTGTGTGTGTGTGTGTGTGTCTATGTTTATGCATGTGTGTGCAGGCATGTGTTTGAAAGATGAAGCAATATGTGTGTTTAAAAGCCCCTGACACTATTTTTATCATTCAGTGCTTATTTAAACGAGCATTTCACCGTTGCCCGAGTGACTATCTAGCACATTTCAGTTTACACTCACCTGCAGCCTCAGGGAACACCAGCAACCATGTGTTAAGGCAAGAGAAAAAAGTGTGTGTGTGCATGTGTGTGCATGTGTGTGTGAGCCCATCTGGCTGTGTGCATGCGAGAGGAGCAGAGGTGACGGTGAGTTTGGAGCAGCAGAGAAATGATCCGAAGGGTTTATTATCTTTAATTAGCATCCGGGGGAAAGAGATAGATAAGGACCACCAATTTGCTGATGGATCTGTTCTGTGTTTTTTTTTTTTTCCAGAACACAAGAAGAAGAAACAGTGTTGTGAAAAAGCAGGAAAACCCATCATCAGTATCATCACTTCTGGAAAAAAGGCCTCATGTCTTCACTAACACTGTAAGCTACCTTTACTTTTAACTGAGCATGAATGTCCTGTATCTTATATGTGACATGTTCTGACTCTGAAAGTAATGTTATGAAATGTATATATATAAGTATAACCAAATTTGATCCATATTATGCAAAACTAATGTTTTTTCTGAATACCTCATACCAGAAAGTAGAACAGGGAAATTCATATGGGCTCGGTCACTAAATGATACTGTCAACTTCTTGTGCAATTAGGTCAACACATTTAATTTAATTGAATGGTTGTCCACCATACACTGTTTATAATTATAAAAAAAATGGAGGGTGTGTGACTGTCCTGTCCTCATTACCCGCTGAAGTCTACTCTGTCTAAAAGATAATTTGTTAGTTTGATAGTTTTGCATGTTTCAGTTATCCATCGAACACACCAGAGGAAATGTCCCCAGAGATCCACCCTGCCTCCACAAACCAATCCACTAAAAAACGGGAAATGGGGATTGGATTAGTAGGTTCATTAAAGAAACATTTTTCATTGGATAAGATTTGCTACATTTTATTTTGGAAGGTTAAATTGCGTTTACTGAAAGCCAATATTTAAAGAAGAAACATGTCATTGCATGTCTTACAACCATTGTATTCAAGCAGATAACAACAAGGATTTTGAATACATACATTACAAACAAGACACTAAAAGCAAAAAAGCTTAACCATCTTATAACTTTGAGATGGTAGTGATGATGATGATGAAAAGCAACACCATTTTCACAAACACACACGTCTTGCCTTCGAGAGTAAAGATC
>NC_083623.1:14887030-14902030 GCF_963584025.1 Labrus mixtus | reverse complement strand
GCACAGAAACAACATCCGAGCTTTTTCCAACAAAACAGGCTATTGTTTCTGTTCCTTCATTGGTCTATCAAGCGGGTAAAGGAACATTTAAATGGTCAGTTGCTTCACTTATACAACACAGCATTCAAATGAATTTGTCACACACAACGTGAAACCCAAAACATTTACCCCATATTCACACACTTATACGACTAAGTGTGCATGTGTGCGCACATTCCAGAGACCCACACTCACACTCCCTCACACTGTAAGGACAAGACTTCCTGGTCATTAACCTACACTGTGACAGAATATCAGTCTTATTCTGAAGCATCACCGTTTATCTCCCCCCGGATGTGCCTGTCACTGAATTTCAAAGGATTGTGGTCTTTCTGAAATAAAATATGATATTTCTACTCCCATAAACATTGACATAATTCTCTCTTATGGCCAAGTTTGTCCACTACATTCTTTAGCCTTTTAGCTCTCTCCCCACTCCCTGCTGTATCTTTGCACTTTCTGCAACCTTGCTTTCAATTATTTTACTTTGATTTTTCTTTCTTTTCTGGTGGTACTTGAACTAAGGGGGAAGCAATTTGTGCATATGTGTGCAAATGTGTGTGTGTGTGTGTGTGTGTGTGTGTGTGTGTGTGTGTGTGTGTGTGTGTGTGTGTGTGTGTGTGTGTGTGTGTGTGTGTGTGTATGCTGGGGGAGTATGGTTGTGATAAGGGACAAGGAACTGGAGTGCTTAGACATAGATGGATGATGTTTTTCTCACCCTAAGCCTCCCTCCGAGATTACAGTTTCTCATTCTGCTCTTTAAAGCCACCAAAAAAGTACTTTCTGTCT
Source organism: Labrus mixtus (assembly GCF_963584025.1). Classification (NCBI taxonomy): domain Eukaryota; kingdom Metazoa; phylum Chordata; class Actinopteri; order Labriformes; family Labridae; genus Labrus; species Labrus mixtus. Next base: position 14,901,202 of record NC_083623.1, on the reverse strand, counting down.
TTTTTTTGGTTTGTTTAAAAAACAATATGTTACAGGAAAATAAAATGTGGAATGTTTTGCTAATAAATAAAATAATATTTTCCTTCAGATTGTGATCCATTTCTCCATGTATAATGTATTGTCTCCATATTTCCTTGTATGTTTCGGTTGAGTCTCTCAGGGTTGGAAAAAATGAGTGAAGGAAGAAGATTAATTGTTATGTGGCTGTGAGAATGATTACTCCACTCATAGAAAATAACAAAAGCAAAAGGGAATCTTAGTCCTTATCAACACATTTAAATATTTTGAATTGGGGAAACTACCTGGTGTCAAAGAGAGGACAGTGACTTTCAACTTTTATATTCATTTATGGTTTATTTGACAGAGACAGATACTAGAATCAGCTTAATTTGCCAAGTACACACACAAGGAATTTTAATACAGTGAACTGTGCTCTCTATGTACAAAAGTACAACATTAAATATTAACTATAAACACAAAATAGCAATGACTATGTACAAGACTCAATAAGACAACAGTGCAGAGGTGAGTCGTGCAAAAGTTGCTGAAGTTACATGATAATTAAAAATGTAATTATGTGACAGATGGGTTCATTTACCTGAGTAGAGTTTTCAGTTTTTACATTTAAGGTGTGCTTAGACTTGAGCCTTTATATTTAACATATTTAAACTAATGGCAAGGACCCTACTTTGGATGTTAAAAAGGATTGAAGCTATTTTTGGACGTTCTAGCAGAAAACCCTGGGGTGGGTGTTTTCCGTGGCTTACAGTCAGGTTTATACATGACATGCTGGTTCGATAACCAGTTCAATGTTTCAAACAACATTTGTCTCTTCTTTAAAAGCAGCCAAAAAAGGCCTTGGCTAATTAAGATGGCATTTACAGCATTAAACACTGTGTTGTGTGGCAAGCATTCAGAGTAGCATTTATTTCCATTCCAAGTTTTTCTCTTTTTGTTGATGTTGTCTATAAAACTTGGGACATATTAATAGCTCCATGACAAAGTGTAATGTTTGTCACAAAAGAAGGCAGATGGTCTATGTTGGGGATGGCATACATCCAGTCTGTCAAAACTCAGCCACAGGTAATATTGGGACCATCAGAAGTCAGTAGGCTACATTACCCTCTGGTTTACTGTACTGTCTGATATACTGCCTGTGTGGTGTTTGGAAATCATTGCAAGTGTTAATACAGAAATTAAACGAGTCAAAACCTTTAGCACTGACAGTGTCGATCAGTTAAAGTACGTTATAATCATAGAGGATGATGTCACTGCAGAAAACAAGATTTTTATTTCACCATTTTGGTGAATTTGTTAAAGCATGCACCGTACTAATTTCAGTTTGACTAACACAAATTAACCGAATCCCTGTTGTCTAGTCAGTACAGATATTTTTTGTTCACCTTCAGGAAATTCCCATCAGATGTTTTCATTGCAAACCTTCCGATTCTCAACAAATGCTCTTGTTCTACACATTTCACAGAGGGCTTTGTATGCATGTGTGTGTGAGACAGCGAGAGAAATGATAATGACCCGGGGCATCAGGTGTCCCCCTCGGTGGCCCTGTGAGCAACATCTGGATCCCGTCCCTTCATGGTGACATCACACAACCAGCCTAACCTTTGACCCCAAACCGGCTAATTAGCAGCTTGTCCCTCCATAACTGCGGAGCCCCCCCCCCCCCACCCTTCTCTTTTTCTTATTCTCACCCCATCTTTCTCACTTCGCCCCCTCCCCACCTGTTGCCTCGTGTCACTGTGTGTCACTGAGCTTTAGGGGAAAAAACAGCGCCTGAAAAATTTCCCAAACATTTGCCCACACATTGTTTTATCAATTACACAAAGGCCCGTTAGAAAATACGAGGTCTGGTGATATGCAGTTTCTTTATCAAGTGACAGTAATTTTGTAGAGCAGACCACAGGAGAATTAAATCCATGCAAGTACAAATGATATTATGATAGTATTACATCAGACTTTGTTTTATTGATGCACAGGCAGAGATAAAGGGCTGTGCTCTGTTTCATGAGCTATTTTAGTTCATCTCCATCTCCCTGACTCTCTCTGGTGTATCTCAGAGGTGATCATTAATCTAACAGACTCTATTATTACTTCTCCACAAAGAGCTTTGATTTCCAGCCCACCCAAGAGATTAATCCTCCTCCATCCTCTCTTTCCTCTCCCTCCATTCCCTGCACCTATCCACTCTTTTTTTCCTCTCTGTCTTCTTATTATAGTGCCATTTCTGTCTTTTCGTTGTTTTAACAGCCCTGGGAACCCTTTTCTAAATTGTGTTTCTCTTTTATCTTAGATTTTTGTAAGGATCCAAATTGCAGCCCCAAACTGAAAGTGTGTTTCTGTATAGTATCTATTCAAGTGTATTAACGTTGTGCTGGTTGTTTGTTTAGAAGAACTGTGGCACCGGAAGCAAAGAGGTTGAAGGTCAGCTCTCTGGAGACACACCTCTTATCCTTGCACACGCTTAAGCTGTGCAGGCAAAAATGTTGAGTTCACCCTCTCTCTCACACACACACACACACACACACACACACACACACACACAATGCACACCCATAATTTCATTCAAACTCAAACCATAGATTTCTCGCAGCATCACTCAATTTGAACAATATATATATTTCTTTATTTTTAAAGTGCAAGATGCACATGACTTTAATCAGAGTTATCATGGTGCAAGCATTTCCCTCCCAAAGCAGCTCCAGAGACGTTTTTTGTTTGGACTTAGCCCTGAGTGGACCGGTGCATGGAGCATCAGTGTGGAATGATGTGGAAGGCCAAACAGGGGATTGTGGGTGCCGGGTATCCATTACATCAGAGGGGACCAAGGCGCCAGCTTGCCATTTGAGACGTGACACCCCCCTGTCCTTGCACTTTATCCTGTTAAATGGCATGATGTGCTGAAAGTTAGGCCGGTCCTTATATGTTGGGATTTTGATTATACTTCCTGTCATATGTTTTCTTAAACTCGTTTGAATGTGTAATTTCCCTTTGGGTAGGCCTAGACTCTAGAGTCAACCAAAATGGGCTTACGTAAAAGACATGAGAGCCTAATAAATAAAAAAGTATAGGCCTATATACCTATAGCATATAAGAAACATGTTTTTTATTCTATAATGATTTAACCTATGTTGTCTCCATTCCATATGGTTATGTTAGGTTGTTCATTATTATCAGCTTTAAGTTGAGCCTTTCTTTAAAGTTGTCCAAAAGATACAAGACGATTCCTTATGCATTTCTGTAAGCCTGTAAGAGCAGCACCAGTGTCTCCTCCCAGCAGGAGGTAACGCCCTCTCTCTTCATGGAGATAAAACCTCTGTCCCTCTCTGCTCCGTTCATGGACAATTAGCAGCTCGTGAAAACATTCATAGGGCGCGCGTCTGTTCACATCTGTCTGTCCAGCATTACCTTCCTGCTCTGATGTTTTGAGACGGTCCACCATGTCCACCGGGTCCCTTAGTGATGTCGACGACGAGCTCCTGGACGGCCTCCTGAAGTTCGGCTCCTCGGGGAAGGACTCCAACGAGAGCACCGAGGAGAGCTCCAACTGCGAGGGCACGTGCGCGAACGATGCGCCGGGCAAAAAGAGGAAGACTGCGTCCCGGAAAACTGCACCCAAGGGTGTGGCTCTGCAGGAGGGCAAGCACGGACAGAGGAACGCGGCGAACGCACGGGAGAGAGCAAGGATGCGCGTCCTGTCCAAAGCGTTCTCCCGGCTGAAGACGACCCTGCCTTGGGTACCATCAGACACCAAGCTCTCCAAACTTGACACGCTGCGCCTTGCGTCCAGCTACATCGCTCACCTCCGGCAGATACTGGCCAACGACAAATATGAGAACGGATTTATCCACCCTGTTAACCTGGTGAGAGAGGGAACAAGAATGTTTAACTTTTGAGAGAAAAAAAAAAGTCTGATTGAAAAGTTTGAAAGTGCGGCCTGAGCTCTAAAAGGGCATATAGGGATATATAGAAATATTATAACCAATGTTTTTATATAAGGCAACGCCACTGTAATTTAGGCCTGTCTCTTGAGTTGAAACTGGTTTACAGAATACGAGCTAGGCCTCATTCATGCTGGGCATCAAGGTGACAGTTCAGGCGGTTTGCTGGGTGACGCAGGTGCATGAGAGAGGGAAAGCAAAACCAATGGCCGTATCATCCAAATTTAAAATCAAAAAGGCCTATCATTTATCAAGCAGATCAATTGTAATTGCAAAAAAATGAAAATACTTTATAAATAGGCAAAATTGGCCTTAAATTATGACCAGAAATCAATTTTATAGGCTAATGTTTGAAATATCATTGCAGACTTTTTTCGTTTGATGGGCTAAAGTTGTAAGTGTTGAATTGTATGATAGCCTATTAAATATTTAAATTGTAGGAGAAAAAAAGAAAATTGAATGCATAAACTTCTGAGAATCCAATGCCTAACCTGGTCACTGCAAATGTCAAATGATTAGGCATCTGTCTGTTAATTCATTTGATTTCGATTTCAGATCTTTTTTTTAAAGCTCTAATTGGTGTGTTTTTCTCCGCAGACGTGGCCTTTCATGGTTGCAGGGAAGCCGGAGACCGATTTGAAGGAGATGCTGAACACAACAAGGTTATGTGGAACAACAGCGTCCTGACGAAACCACACTGACAACTCTATTGTTTTTAATGGACCAATGATTTTCAAAATAAGAAAGAATAAGACTGAAATGCCCTCATCTCCGCAGACTTTGAGTGGGAATAACGGGGAGTTTCATCTCTCCTTCGTTCCTGTACACTTTTATTTAAATGTTTTTATTGTCACCAATGTTGTCTTTGCTGGTTCAAAGATCATTTGCGTTCTTTTATAGCCCTTATTGCATTTTTTTTATAGGCTACTTTGCAGATGCATTTTTACTCATGCAGGTTTTGGTGGTTGCCTTATGATGGATGTCTACTGTTGTACAGCTTATGTGAAGGCTATATCAAATATATTTGTATAACATTTACACTAGGCTATGTGTATTATTTTTATAATTCAGTTTTGATTCCGTGTGTGGGCCAATGCTTTGACCTGTTCACCTTCGTTATCACTGCCCTCCTTCAGAAGAGCTGAACGTGAGCACCACCGAAGCGTCAGAGCAGATAAGTGTCTCTCTGTTGTTTCTAGAAGATAAGTGTGGACGTGGTTGTCATTACATAAACAAACTGTTGCCTTCAAAGATTATTTGGGACTCTAAAAGCAGTTCATGCGCTTGTAGTTTAAACAAGTCAAGCTTCAGTTTATCTTCCTGCCAATAGCCTACCAAAGATAAATTAACGACGAGGGAAACGAAAATGTGCTAGGCCTAAATTACGGGATTAATAAATTATCCTACTATAGTTTGTTCATTTCGTAGGCCTATAGGCTAAATTAATAGGCCATCAGAGATAGTAGCCTTTAGCCTATAAACCCTTATATAGGCTAAATCCAAAATGACGTGATTCTAAGTAAACAGCACGACCTAGTTCATTTCAGCAAGAAATCACTCCAATTTGAGTGTCATTGTGCATGGTAGCATGATAACATTTTGACTAATTAACCATCACGCACCCAACCGAGATCACTGGTTGGATAGACTATTAAAAAAACAGCCAATCAGAATGGTGGATGAAACGACTTGCCGGGGGTCAGAGATCACCTAGACATTTCTTAGAGGTTTTAGAAAACCTATAGGCCTACGCTTTGCTGTAATCCCGCCCACAGACGTAGTTGTAATTCTCTCGGGTTATGACCGCTGTGTTTACATTATGCGGACAGTTATTTATGCCGTCTGAAACACCCCCCCCCCCTCCCCCCTCTCTCTTTCTGTGTAAAGAGGGATGCTGCTGCAGATGTGTTCACATAGTAAATCACCTTTCTTTTTTTTACACGGAATCCCTTTATGTTTATCCTCACTGGTAGGCCCTGCATAAATGCAACCCCTCAAACGCCTCTTACTTTTAACTGTCCTGCTCTAATAGCCTAAAGAAATCATTTTACTAGCCTACTTTTTTAAGGTTACAATAGCATCTATTTGCATTACTGGCAACTTAAATGAGCACAATTGTACCCTAAATGTACTTGTGTTTGAGTAGGACATTACTCCTTCTCTGTTATAATTTAGTGGAAGCCCACCAATTAGGCCTACAGGTAGCTATTGGTTATTACTAAAACCTTAAGTCCACCAGCTTTTCACTCTTAATAGTAGTGCATGTGTGCATTTAAACATTAAGTACTACTTAAAGATTGATCTGTAAAAAATGTTTATCAAACACAGATTCCATCCATTCTACTTCCTATGAGAACGTGGGCCTACTTACTTTGAGTACATTTAGCCAATAATAGGCTAATTCTGTTTTACTGAAGATAAGACTACTTGATTGATGATATTTATAGATTATTTTTTTTAAATCAATTCAGGTTAGAGTTTATACATTTCATAGACACTGCAACATTACATGCTTTCAGAAACAATACAATCACAATACAATCCAGTAGCATATGAAGAATATGTATAGCCTTATTATTCAGCAATTTCACAAAAAAAAGGGTTGATGCAGAACATACAAATCTTACACTATACAAAACACAAATCACATCCCAGGTCTCAGAAAAGATGTTGCATTCACTCGGAGCACAGATACATAGGCAGCCTCCCATGCTTTAAAGTAAGTGTGAAGGATGGCATGGGGGACCATAAGGGTCACTGGTTCAAATTGAATGAGCGTTTTATAAATAAATGATCCTATGACCTTAATGGTGAGCACAAAAAAGAGAAGCTTATTATGACACTGTCATGGTCACATTTTGGGGAAACACAAGACAAAATGTGAGCTTAAGGTTAAATTACAAGCATTTTTCAGTTTTGAGAAGTCTACTAAGTTGTCTTGCAGATGTTTGCATTATTGATAAGGCCAATATGTCTATTTTACTGTATTTGTCATGAGAACCATCTTTCAGAGTCTAGCAGGATGGATTTAGCTGACTGTCATCTCACTCATTACTTCACCTAGTCACTGCAAAAGGACAGTACCTCCTTCAGCATGAACAATAAGATTGAGTGCTTTAGTAATAAAAGAGTCTCACCGACATCTCTTCAAGGACCCTCACCTAATACATCAGTGGTGGTGAGCCAGGGGCCTCGCCGCCACCTCAAAGGGACCACCGTGGAGAAAATAAACTAGGCCGTCCCTCTCCTGGGGCCAGCTGCAGAGAGCGAGCAAGCTGGAGGAGGAGAGATAGAGAGGAGGGAGGGAGGGGTCTGTATGAGAGTAGGGCCGGGATTCCCATACTGGCTAATTGTTTTGTTGGACCACTGCCCAAACTGTGATGTGAAAAAGGCCCAAGGAGGGAGGAAAGAAATCACATCGAGTTCCAGCTGATCCCATCATGTTTCCAGTCTGCCCACATCAGCCTGACTGTTGAAAGGGGGTTCTGATAATGCAGTATAAATCTGTGCAGTTTATACTTTAGTTAAATTTCAACATCTCCGGCTGTCTATAAATATATGTATTCTAGAACAGTCCATTAGCCAATCAAGACTTCAATATTCAAATATGCTTGAAGTGATTTTATGAACACATCTAAAAGCTTGCTAAAGAAAACCCATAAATCATCTTTTGTGTTATATCACTACATACATACAGTACATCTAACTTCACTACAAGCCTTAAAGGCCCAACGAGGCCTCTCTTGAACACATCTATCTGTACGTTTCAACACTGCCATCTTATGGACAAATTAAAAAGTCATTTTAGTAACATCTTTGAATAAGGCCATCAGCTCTACGCATCCCTGGCATTTTGTTAATTTCAATATAATTACTGTACTGTGAAACTTTTCCTATGTAGAAGTCTATCTTTGTATATGTGTTGTGGAAAATACACTTAATTAAGTCTGAAATGAAAATTAGTTATAAAACTAAAATAAATGTCTAATCGGAAAAACAGAAAATAATGTTTCTTTGCTGCAATCTTTATATAAAAAAACAAAGTGCCAATATTTTAAACAGAGTAAAGCTTCATGAAAAAACGCTAACAGAGAATGTTTACTTTAATTTTTCCTGTCATTCATTTTTGTGTATTGCTACAAATATCATCGAACTAATACTTATTGATAACTTCTGGGAGGAATAAACATTTGACAGGTAGCCAAAGTACTCACCATGCCCGATTTATATTACATTTTATTGATGCAATAGTTGCACTTCCATGCTGCCACAGGTGGAATGAAGAGGCCAAGGGTGGGCAGTAGGCTTAACCAATGTTGAAACCTTGATGAACTTGAGCACTGTTGGAGAATGTACAACCCCATGCCCTTTAATTTAGTTAAAGCAGCATAAAATGCTTTAATGCTCAGATTAGAGTATCAATTCACATTCAGGAGCACTGCTTCTTCCAATGGACAAAAAAATAATTTGTCTTTTTTGAAAATCAATCCTCAGCTCCATTTTCGCTTGCTTCATTTTGTCACTTTTTCAATAATTCTCATTATTTTCTTCATGGCAGTGTGAGCTCTCTTCAGCTGTTCCAGCTCACGATAAACAATTAGATTAAACTTCTGCTTACTGTATCAGTCTTATCTGCTCATCAGATCCACCTTCTGCTCCAACACCATCCCTCTCCATATTCTCTTCTCGTTATAGATATCAGGATCAGAGCTGGTTTAGTCATTGGGCTAATGTTCAGATTTCTGTTTATGAAGCTTGGTCTCCATTTGATTAAGACAGCCAGAACAGCAAAAGTATGAAGAAAAATAAGGAAAACATCAACCCAGTGTTCATTAAAAACTAGACTAGTATTCTGGTTGTTAGGAAAAAATTGAAAAGTTTTATTTTTACTCTTTTTGTTTTTAAACCGTTCTGCTTCAGCACTTAGTGCAAGTAGGTGCTCCTTGTCTCTCTTTCTGTGTGTTAGTTTAAACTGCTAAATAACTGTTTCCTCTGACCAAGGCCAGACTTGAATTGGAAAACTTGACCTGATGTTTTGACCAGAAGATGGCAGCATCACAACACTGATGTGTCCCAGTTTGCTGTTTTATTAGTTGGGTGGTTGGAGGGATTCAATTTAATTGAATGATGGATGCACATGGAATTCACAATGAGCTGCCCCGGCTGAGCCACTCAGTGGTAGAGTATGTCGACTCTCAACTGTGAGGTCAGGGGTTCAATCCACAGCTTCTTCAGTCACACCTCGAAGTGTCCTTGAGCGAGACACTGAACCCAAATACTCCTTCTGCTGCTAAGGAAGCACCATGTGAGTGTGTATAAATGGGATTGGTCATTACTGATGGGCGCTTTACAGTACAGAGCATCCTCTGCCGTCAGTGTGAATATGGTGTGAATGTAACATTATTAACATTAAGTAGTCAGATGACTTGATACTACTTGCTTTACAAATTCAAGTCCATTCATAATTGACCATATGTGGCTTTTCAAAATACCACCCAGATATTCAACATCCCCTATTTAATTATGTTCTTAAAGGAGAAATAGTGTTTCTCGTATTTTTAAAGAACCTGCTTACAGTTTCTATCTGAACCAATAGATGGCAGCAGATGATCCCCTTTGGTGATAAGTAGTGACAGTCAAAAAGGCAATAAGAACTAAGAACCATCTTGTAACAAAGTAGCAAGTGGATACTATTGATATTGGAAAAGTGAGGAAACGTCTTTTACAAAACTCAAATCTATGTGAAAGAATGCAGACTTCTTTGACCCATTAGCCTCTTGTCATATATTGAGCACTTGACATCAGTGCGTCCGATAAAGTTATGTAAGGCCATGCCCCTTCATGCTTATGGTGCTTTTAAAAAATAGTAAGATATACAACATGACTGAGGCTAGAGAACAGCTGGTGTTGGTGTCAGTTTGTGTCAGAAGGCATGGCAGCCTGGCACAGCAAAGGAGATGCCAAAGATAGCTGGGGCCTGCCCAGATCACCTATATGTTTAATGGCATGCTGACTCCTGTGAGTGTGTGTGTGTGTGTGTGTGTGTGTGTGTGTGTGTGTGTGTGCGTGTGTGTGTGTGTGCGTGTGTGTGTGTTTGTTTGTGTGTGTGTGAGAGAGAGAGAGAGCGAGAGAGAGAGAGGGAGAGGGAGAGTGTGATTGTTGGCACCAGTTAGTGATTATTAAAAGGGCCACAGCAGGTGTCTGACATGCGACCTTTGGCCTTTACGTCATTGCTACAGCCATGTATGAAATAAGAAGCCTTTCGCTCTAGTATTGTACTTGTCTCAGAAAATCACGTCCAGCCTACCAAGACTGGGGGTCAGTTAAGACAAGAAACAATACATATTGACCAAATACATGAGTGTAACACTGATCGTTTCAAGTTATGAAGTTATGGATCCCAACTTTCTATTGTAGACGTTTGAAAATATTAAACTAAAAGCTTTACAATATTTCCAAACTTAACTTATATCTAATAACCCTCCCCCCCCAAAAAAAAGACACACACACACACACACACACACACACACACACACACACTCACACACACACACACACACACACACACACACACACGCACTAAAGTAGAAAAGATGACTATCCACCCCTGCATGAGTGCTTTCAACTATTCCTCTCCTTTTATACAGGGCATCAGTGAAAAGCTATAAATTTCCCAGTGGAACTAAAACAATAAGTACCTCTTGCTCGCACACACTGATTTATGTAGCCTGAAGTACTTCAGATGCAGCAGACTGTAAAGGAATTTGACATGAACAGGATGACTGTCACCTGATGGTTTGTGTTTAGTGATTAGGTTACCGAAAGTTAAATCACAAAAAAAACGATCTTTTTGTTTTCCTGCCCGGTGACTCACTCTGTCACTATCCACAGTGCATCGAGTTTGGCAAACTGTTGAAGTAGCATTACTCATTTGGGTGAAATTTCTGAATAATACTGCAGAGACATACTTTTTTTTCACCAGCTTATAGCGCTGTGCTACCTATCTGGCTAAATGTTGATGCTTATACAGATAGCTTCCCTTGCTAGCAAGTTCAGTTCAGCTTTAGCCATAATTTGCTGACCTACCGTTAGCGTTTATCCACAGAGGCAGCAATTTTGAAAAATAAGCCAATGCAACAATTCAATTCAATTTTATTGGAAATAACTTTTTCACAATATGTTGTCTTCACTACATTGAGGAATTGATGTTATCCAACCAGCTTAACTCTTTCTTGGAAGAAGTGCACAGAGTTACTGTGTAAATAAATGTAAATCAAATATTACAATTATTACAACAATTCAAAATGTTTTCCATGCAAATAAAGTTTTTAACATTAACTTGTGAGTGCAACAATACCATTATTATGAATTTACTTACAACATTGCAGTTGTGCTGTTTTTGTCAAGCTAAAATAGCCATGTGTATGGATTCTGCTGGCGCTCAAGATGACGAACAGGAAGTGACCCGAGTCTTAAAGCATGGCAAAAAAAACAAAAAACAACACATCAAATTAGGCACCAGACACATATCACTATACTACTACATGATTGGTTGTTCAGCCTGCATAGAGTAGAAGATTATTTCCCTTGGAGCCTTGAACTGCTAAGCTAATAAAATTCAGTTTTGTAATTGGGCGGTTTAGGGCTTAGGGAGTGTTGATAGTCACATGCAATTTGGGATCAAAAAACATACAATGAGTTTAAGAGGTCACACACACACACACACACACACACACACACACACACACACACACAAACATCCACGCTGTAAGAGCGTAAGCAGAAGGAAGGGGCGCCTGCCTAAATTATGTTTTCCCAGGTGGGCACAATTACCTGCATGTGGAGTGTGTATGTCCATGAGAGTGTGTCTGTGTGTGCATAAGAATTATCCACATGTTGTTTTTAGGGGATTCGGGTCTATTACTATTAGGAAGGCATGAATCAAAGTCAGACTCCCACAGTTCTCCTTAGACCATCACAGACACAGACAGTCAGCTGAGAGGAGCAGATTCAGACAGTGTCCTGATGCCTTTTTTTAACTTCCACATATTTGTACAGAGTAGACCTACGTGTGATACCTAAGCAGTGTCCTGGGTTTATTAACAAGAAGCTTTTCATTCAGAGCACTCACAAAGCCAGGGGGAGCAGGATGATGATGGGTCACTGCATGTGGGAGCAGAACACAAGCTCTCACTGTTGAGTCATGGAGTTTATGAGGGGCCAAGGTAATCCTCAATCTGTGTGTGTGTGTGTGTGTGTGTGTGTGTGTGTGTGTGTGTGTGTGTGTGCGTGTGCGTATAAAATATAAAAGCGGTTGAACTCTCATACACACACATTATTTGGACCAACAGTGTGTTCCAGTGTGTTTTTTGGAAGCATACAGCATGTGCACGATGTCACTGAAGGAGTGATACAAACACCTGCTTTAGTGCTCATCCAGTCAGGAGGAAAGTGTGTAAGTGCACGTACGGCCTTGTGGCTGTGCACATTTCAACCAGCTAACACGTGTCTCATTATGCACTGAAATCACTCACAGGTGACTTTGTTTATTTGATCTTAATTAAGCCTTTGCCTCTTCCCAGATGGAAATCTGTCCAAAGACTTGAAGAAAAAAAATCCCCTTTTTCGATTAATTCCAAACAACGTTCCAAGGATTGCGGTGAAAACCCCTGAAGAAGAGGAGGAGGAAAAAAGAAAAACAAAACAGATTTGTCAAAGCCATGCCCGCCCTGATGGCTGTAACAACGAGTCGTTCTTATTCACCAAAAAATGGGAACACCTCAGAATACCGAGCACACATGGGCCCAATTATCATCCCATGGAATTCTGCAAAAAAGTCAAGTCGGCAATAAAGAAAATATTCCTCTAATCTGGGGTCTTCCTCAAGCTGGGTGTGAAGGAAATTTAGGGGGTCCCCGTTTTAATTGGGTCCAGACTCGACCACCCTATTGAAACAGAGACGGGACAGTTGTTTTAGTGGGGTTATTTTGCTGGAAAAAAAGGAACTATTTTGGTTGTACGTGAATAAATGTCTGACTTTTCAGAGGGGGTTTCTGCAAACCAGATCAGACTGCCCTGGTGTTATAGGAAGCAGATGGACAGGACCAAGGAAAGAAAACATTGAGTCCCATTGGAGAGGAAGAGAGAGGTTTACAAAGAAATATAGGGTTATGTGTTATGAGAATATATAAAATTTGACAGAAAAACAGAACGATTTAAAATTCAATATAGTATAATGTTAATGCTATAATGAAATCGATGTAAACTGGACAGTAACAGGTTACAGGGGACACCAAAATCTCCTGATTTCTTAATGAGTTAAGCATGCAAGATACAAGTTTGACACAATGAAACTTAATCGAAATACAGTCATGGTCTCACACACAGTCACACACCTGTATTTTGACAGATTTATCTGGTGAGTAAAATGACGCAACTTTTGACAGCCTTTTTCTTCCAATGACAGCTGCACACACACACACACACACAGGGATGGAAGGAAAGTGAGAGACGGGACACAATGTAAATTCACTCACATCTTTATTCTTCCTGCTTAAAAACAGGAGAAAAATAAAGACCACACAACATGAGCAAATGACAACACATTAATGGAACTGTTTTAAAACACAAAATATGTGTTCACAAACTAAAACAGGCATAGAAATATTTCAAAGCTCAAGAATGTCACCTATACTTTCATTAGTAATTGATTCTTTCTTAGACTGATTAACAAAAATCCAAACTACAGAAAAGGCCTTTATAAGCCCTGCTTGGACTCAGAAACGTCTCCCACTCTATTGTTTCAATGATGCAATATAGTCAATAAAACGTTCAAACACTAAAAGGGCTGACTTTTCTGGAGTAACAACATTAACTGCTGTGTGGTCTTTCAGATTAAATTTGCATTTCTCTCAAAATGTCTTTTGAGAATTGTAGTTGTTGATCCCACATTTCAAGTGTACAAAAAGCAGAGTACAATCTTATATCATCAGGTCATTCAATTCAAAGTTCTTCTTGCTGTTTTTTTAAAAATGTATTTTGTTGAGCGTCCAGTTATAAGAGTTGCAGACAGAAACATTTATTGGCCAAATTAATGGGTTTAAAGAAACTGATGTGATGAGTGACTCCAAAAGGAAAAGGAACACAATGAGAGGTCTGGGATATATTTATGATAAGGAGAATAATGCACTTTCAATAGACCACACAAGTTGAGTTC